>NC_091986.1:26175951-26408529 GCF_044704955.1 Pristiophorus japonicus
CGGCCCTTCGAGCCTGCACCACCATTCGATAAGATCATGGCTGATCATTCTCTCAGTATCCCTTTCCTGCTTTCTCTCCATACCCCTTGATCCCCTTAGCCGTAAGGGCCACATCTAACTCCCTCTTGAGGAATTCCACAGGTTGACAACTCTCTGAGTGAAGAAGTTTCTCCTCATCTCAGTCCTAAATGGGCTACCCCTTATCCTAAGACTGTGTCCCCTGGTTCTGGACTTCCCCAACATCGGGAACAATCTATCCACATCTAACCTGTGCCGTTACGTCAGAATCTTGTATGTTTTTATGAGATCCCCTCTCATCCTTCTAAACTCCAATGTATAAAGGCCCAGTTGATCCAGTCTCTCCTCATATGTCTCCATCTACAAGGCACAAGTCAGGAGTGTGATGGAATACTCTCCACTTGCCTGGATGAGTGCAGCTCCAACAACACTCAAGAACTCGACACCATCCATCACAAAGTAGCCCACTTGATTGGCACCCCATTCACCACATTAAACATTCACTCCCTCCTCCACCACCGGTGTACCATGACTGCAGTGTGCACCATTTACAAGATCCACTGCATCAACTCGCCAAGGTTTCTCAGACAGCACCTCCCAAACCCACGATCTCTACCACCTAGAAGGACATGGGTAGCAGGCTCATTGGAACACCATCACCTCCAAGTTCCCTTCCAACTCACACACCATCCTGACTTGGAAATACATCCCCGTTCCTTCACCGACAAAATGCTGGAATTCCCTCCCCAACAGCGCTGTGGTAGTACCTTCACCATACGGACTGCAGTAGTGGCTCGCCACTCCCTTCACGAGGGCAATTCGAGATGGGCAATAAATGCTATCCTTGCCAGTGACGTCCACAATCAGTAAGTGAATGAAAAAGAATACTGCTGCTGGCTTGATGTGGCTCATACCTTCTCATTGATCCGTAATTACTGAGTGCATTCTTCGCAGCAACACTGGCACTACGCTGTCTGATCCAGCTATTGTCGTTTAGGAGCTGCGTCTTTCTGCGCATCTCTTGCAGGATTTTCTGTCGCTCCTGCTCAGCGTGCGAGAGTGATGGCTCTTTCTGTCGCGAGCTTTTCGATTGTGACTCATTCTTAATCCACGCGCTGTCTGCGACTTTGCTCTTCACGTCACCTATCAACCAAGGCAGATAATCGTTAAAAGACCCCAAATGTTTTGCCACTGCAGTTCAATTGGTCTAAATATCCCAGGCAGTGATGATTAGAAAAGTTTGGATTATTCCAACTGATTGTCTGTAATTTACGATGGGGTGCCTGCAATTGCAAATACCAAACCTGATTTTGCGTGGAGTGTATGAACAAACCCAAGCTCATCATAGCAGTGCTGAGATACATTTGCATAATCGTGCATATGAATTGGCAGAACATTCTTTCATCATAATTATGTCATTGTGTGAACGATCAGATAAAAATCAGTGTTGAGCAATCATTACGTGCGTAACAACCAACTCTCCAGGACAAATTATTTAATTTTCAAAATCAGCGTAGCCCAAAATAACCACTCATACTCAAAAATTGATTTGGAATGGCCTGTTCCATTAGCAGATTATAATAGAACTGGAGAAGAAAATCAGGCAACTACCATGAACAAATAGTACATTTGAGTGTTAAAATATTGGTCATCCAAGAATCAATACAGTGCTGCATCAGGGCATTCAGTGGGTGCCTTGCACATCAAGAGAACACGTGCAAGATTAACATGCCACCGACATGACGATTCCTTTGAGAAACATTTCCAATATGAAGTAGAACTCTAGTGCATCTTTCAAGAAAAAAAAGCTTTCAAGTAGAAGCAGCGGTTTAAAGTGCAGCTCAAAATGAGCTAATTCGTTTGATCATTAGAATGATAGGAAAATAATGGCAAAGGTTGGCTGCTGATGAGAGGGCAAAATCCCCACCTCTCTCTGGGTCAGCATATTTCATCAGATTAAGGATTTTCCGCCTCTCAGTTTCCAAGTTAATTCGTGCTGCATCCCGTGTCTTCCCAGAACTCTTGCGAAGTTTCTCCTCTTCCAGCAACCACTGGGCCACACCTCCCACAGGTCTCACATTTACACCTAAATGCACATTTGAATATGCACACAGCAGGCCATTAGCTCATGCAAGGATAATGTTTTCAATGTGTGTTCAAATAAAAAGTTAAAGACCAAGAAATGCTTGAACATTTAAAAAAAAAAAATGCCTAATCCCATCTATAATCTACCCCACATATACTGTAATACCTGTTATTTGCTCTTGGCTCCGTAACGCTCATGCTACCCACGCGTATCTGTAACTGAAGGGGAGTCTGGTGCCCAAACAAATGAGCGCTGACTGGGTTCTTCAATAATTACATTTGCGGCAGACTTGTATTTATGAATTGGAATATTTGAAATTTAAGTTGCATTTCATTCTACTTATGAGGTTGTCACGGGATATTCATAGACATAATTACTCCCTTGTGATTGTTGTGACTACATACTTGGAATACTTGCTAAGCCATATTTTACTCATGATTGTTTCTGTTTCAGAGCCAAATTATGAACATGTAACCAATGCTTACTGAATAACTGGAGCTAAGATATTCTCAAGTTTATTTACAATTGAGCCACTGGCTGGTTAAAGTAGCTAGTGAAAGGAAATCCAAATTGGTTTTTACTCCCCAATTGAAACACTCAAAGAGGGGAAACTTACCATGTCTTTGCACAGGCACCATCTCATCAAGTTCCGAGGTTGACTTCGACTTGGGCCTATAATCATAAGGACATTGCAAGCTGGTTATTATACAAAAGAATGTGAAACTACACCCTTTCCTTTTGTAAAAACAAATTCCGGATAGCCTAACAGATCACAACAAAATCGAAGGATCTCAATTGCCAACGAGTAATTGATGAACAACTTTGTTGGTCAACAAAACAAAAGAAAGATTTACATTTTTCTTTCCCTTTCACCATATTTCAATGTCACCTTATTTCCCAGTGGTGAAGCACCAGGGTATATTTACATAGCACCTCTTCCCCTCCTACAAACACCACAGAAATATGGCCAAGATCATCAAAAACTGTTGGACCATCAATGTACTGCACCACAATCAGAAAACAGTTATGTTCATGTACACATGACCTAGCTTTAACTATATAAGCATTTATGGATTATTATAAAGATAAACATTAAGGCGTTGCATATGAATGCGATCTTCATAGGTAGCTACTGCCACTTTTAAACAAACTCAATTGCTTTAATTTGGGGAACTTTTTATTTTCTTTTAAAATTAATAATCGAGTCACTAAATGGTTTCCAATTTTCATAGTGCAATGCATTGAACAGATCACAACAATTGCGAGTGGCGATGCAGAGATCTGGTGCTAAAAACTACTTCAATAAACTAGATAGAGCTTCAGAATCTTACCACTGCTGTGGGAATTGTTCAGCTCTTTCAGTTTCTGCCAACCGTGCTCTCCCTTCTGCCTGTTGCTTCTGTCTTCTCTCTTCTTTAAGCCTCTCTTGCTCGAGATGCCATTGTTCTTGGCGTTCAAGCTCTCTCTTTTCCTGCAGGTTTCTCTCTTGTTCAAGGCGAGCTGCTTCTTCTTCACGTTCTCTTTCTTCTCGTAACCATAATTCCTCTCGCTGCCTTGCCTCATCCTCTTCTCTCTGGCGCCAATCCTCTTCCTCTCCCAGGTCCTGCAATTCTTCCTCGGAGTCCTGCTCATCCCAAGATGTCATCCAATTTCGAGAAGTGCAGCGGCTTTTGAATTCAACAGGCTCATCCACAGCATTTGAAGGCGACTGTGGAGTGTTTGTTTCTTGCAGTATCTTGCGCTCCTATTAAAGTTAAAATTATCTTCCGATTACCAAGAGAGACAAAAGGTATTTCAATAGAACTTTCTTAAAATGTATATAGAGTGGGACAGGGAAGGAGGGTGGGATGGAAGGGGGAAGGGAGTATTGGATTTTTAAGTGCTTACTCCTAAGAAAAGTTTCCAGTTCTCCTTCCCCCTCCACCACTATGGACAGCATTCTAACATCTCTCCTTTTGAGTCATGTTGGAGAATGGCTCTATGGTGGGCAGATCCTCCAGTAACTCAGCCACGTATACTTCTATTATTTTAGCCACAAAGACAGCTACACACATGGCAAAAAGGGCAGAATCAAAGTGGAGGTCAAAGTACAATTATTTTCATATGAACCCCATATTATTTGACCACTGAACTCTAGCATGCCAGGGAGATGACGGATAACTTGCTGCAAAAAATGTCTTCCTTATTTTTTTTGCAAGATATTCAATCATCATATGCAAATACATGGAGGACAGAAACAACTGGAGCACAGCCCGAATCAAGAAAATTAGTGTCTTGCAAGATTAGGATGCATCTCTCTCCATTCTTGGTCTGTGCCGCCTTTGCCCTGCAGGGGTGGCATTGAGAATCCACGCACTGAAACATTATGGAATGAAACAGTAGAGTGACTAACTCACTTTAGGTTGGGGAAACCACAGACACAACAGCAGGAAATCTTTGATTGTGAAGCAAGACCACGGCTTTCTGACCTATTCTTGACACTTTTCCGATGGATTTGGGACAGACATCCTCGCACCCCACCCTTGACTTAAGGGTAGACCCAGTACCTAAAACTGTACCCGCCCATAGTTGTGCCTTAATGAAATGAACATGGAGGGGAAACATCCTCCGACACGTCTCCCTCCACACTGAAAATAGAATTTGCCGATTGGGGTCCAGCTTCCAGCAGTCAATGGTCAATAGTGGGAGGCCTCTAAGGAATAATCATGAATGGTCCTGTGCAAGTATTTTCAGAGCATGGCTGTGCATGGACCTCAGCAGCAACACAAATAAAAATGTAAACAATTTTTTTTCCACGTCGTCCCTCTCTCCTCTCTCCTCTCTCCTCTCTCCTCTCTCCTCTCTCCTCTCTCCTCTCTCCTCTCTCCTCTCTCCTCTCTCCTCTCTCCTCTCTCCTCTCTCCTCTCTCTACCCTCTCTCTACCCTCTCTCTACCCTCTCTCCTCTCTCTACCCTCTCTCCTCTCTCTACCCTCTCTCCTCTCTCTACCCTCTCTCCTCTCTCTACCCTCTCTCCTCTCTCTACCCTCTCTCCTCTCTCTACCCTCTCTCCTCTCTCTACCCTCTCTACCCTCTCTCCTCTCTCTACCCTCTCTCCTCTCTCTACCCTCTCTCCTCTCTCTACCCTCTCTCCTCTCTCTACCCTCTCTCCTCTCTCTACCCTCTCTCCTCTCTCTACCCTCTCTCCTCTCTCTACCCTCTCTCCTCTCTCTACCCTCTCTCTCTACCCTCTCTCTCTACCCTCTCTCTCTACCCTCTCTCTCTACCCTCTCTCTCTACCCTCTCTCTCTACCCTCTCTCTCTACCCTCTCTCTCTACTCTCTCTCTCTACCCTCTCTCTCTACCCTCTCTCTCTACCCTCTCTCTCTACCCTCTCTCTCTCCTCTCTCTCTACCCTCTCTCTCTACCCTCTCTCTCCTCTCTCTACCCTCTCTCTACCCTCTCTCTCCCCTCTCTACCCTCTCTACCCTCTCTACCCTCTCTCCTCTCTCTACCCTCTCTCCTCTCTCTACCCTCTCTCCTCTCTCTACCCTCTCTCCTCTCTCTACCCTCTCTCCTCTATCTACCCTCTCTACCCTCTCTACCCTCTCTACCCTCTCTACCCTCTCTCCTCTCTCCTCTCTCTACCCTCTCTCCTCTCTCTACCCTCTCTCCTCTCTCTACCCTCTCTCCTCTCTCTACCCTCTCTCCTCTCTCTACCCTCTCTCCTCTCTCTACCCTCTCTCCTCTCTCTACCCTCTCTCCTCTCTCTACCCTCTCTCCTCTCTCTACCCTCTCTCCTCTCTCTACCCTCTCTCCTCTCTCTACCCTCTCTCCTCTCTCTACCCTCTCTCTACCCTCTCTCCTCTCTCTACCCTCTCTCCTCTCTCTACCCTCTCTCCTCTCTCTACCCTCTCTCCTCTCTCTACCCTCTCTCCTCTCTCTACCCTCTCTCCTCTCTCTACCCTCTCTCCTCTCTCTACCCTCTCTCCTCCCTCTACCCTCTCTCCTCCCTCTACCCTCTCTACCCTCTCTCCTCTACCCTCTACCCTCTACCCTGAATCTGGTGCAACTCCCCAGCAAAGGCTGTAGATCCTGCCTCCAATATGTTAAACGACCTCGGGGCCAGAAATATAGTTAGGGTCAGACAGACCTCTTGCCCTGCCAGAGACGCCCCTCAATTAGAAAGCCCAGGCCAAAGTCTCCATCCACATTTCTTTCGTAGGTTTCAATTGCTCTGGAAACAATGGAATATTCCTCAAAACGGGAGACCTGCTCCACTGCCAGGCAAGTCAGCAGCTGGCTTGTGAATGTAAATCTCTCAGTAGCATGGAGGAACACAATAGAATCCAACAGGTTCAAACACACCAGTGGTCACTTAGCATCAATTCTATCAAATTATTCCACTGTCTTCCACATTGGAACTCGCAATTGGCACCCCACAAAAACAAAATCAATACAAATATCTACTAGGTCAATTATGACATCCTACGATTTGCTTGCGGTGATAACTGGGAAGTAATCTATGCATTATTTATAACGTTCAAATTAGATATTTGCTGACCCAGCATCATGGCACTCTTAAGAAAAGGCTCCAATTCCCTTCTCTTCCTCCTTCTGAGAGAAGATTGACTGACAAACCAACTTCCCTCCCTAATTCCCATGCTGGTTGATGCTGTAAAGGGCTCCCTCTCCTCAGGTACTGTCCCCCCCCCCATTTCAAATCTGCCAACGTCACCCCTCTCAACCCCCTCCTCTGCCTCTGTGTTGTCAGATTGCTCGTCCGACATCCAGTCCTGAATGAGCCGAATGTTCCTCCAATTAAATTTCGGGAAGACCAAAGCCATTGTCTTTGGCCTCCACCACAACCTCCGTTCCCCCGGCACCGATTCCCATCCCCTTTCCTGGCCATGGTCTCAGGATGAACCAGACTGTTTGCAACCTCTGCGTCCTATTTAACCTTGAGTGGAGATTCCAACTCCGTATCTCCACCATCATAAAGACCGCATACATCCACCTCCATAACATTGCCTATCACTGCCCAAAGGTGACCATCCTCAGCTTACCTGCTGTTGAATCCCTCATCAATGCTTTTTGTTACTTCCAGACTTGACTATTCCAATGCTATCCTGGCCGCTGACCCATCTTCCATAATCATGAGTTCCTCCAATACTCTGCTGCCAGTATTCTAAATCACACCATCCCGTTCACTCATCACCACTGACCTACATTGGCTCAATTTTAAAATTCTCAACCTCGTGTTCAATTCCCTCCATGGCCTCGCCACTCGCCATCTCTGGGCTCACAATCCTCCAAGAATTCTTTGTTCCTCCACTCTAGCCTTTTGTGCATCCCCTTCACCCCACCACTGGTGGACATGCTTTCATCTCTCCAGGTCCTAAGCTTTGGAATTCCCTCCCTAAACCTCCGCCTCGCTCTCCTCCTTTACGACCCTGCTTCAAATCTAATTCATCAACCAAGCATTTAGTCACACATCCTAAACATTCCTTCTTTGGCAAGGTGTCAACGTTTGCCCGAGGACACTCCTGTCAAGTGCCTTGGGACGTTTTCCTCCATTAAAGGCGCTATCTAAATGCAAGTTGTTCACCCTTCATGTGGTTCCAACTGTTTCAAGGGACTTGGTCGAATCCAAAGTCCTCACCTCAGTGGATGTCATGGCTGCTTCGGGACAAATCAGTGCCTGTAACAGTCCAATGCCTTATGAAGTACTGTTTGAGTCGAAATCATGTAAATGGGGAGGTGGGTGGCAGGAGAAAGAGGGGAAGGAAGAGAAAGAAAGAGGAGAGACTCCACCTCAAACAAGCTAACCACTTGTACAACAGAATGTGGCTAAAATGGTACATTTATGTGGGAACATCAGTGTGTCCAGCCATGGCTCAGTGGGTAGTACCATCGCCACTGAGTCAGAAGGTTGTGGGTTCAAGTCCCACTCCAGGGACTTGAGCACAAAAATCTAGGTTGACACTATAATGCAGTGCTGTGGGAGTGCCACACTGTTGGAGGTGCCGTCTTTCAGACGATACATCAAACCGAGGCCCCGTCTGCTCTCTCAGGTGAATGTAAAAGGTCCCATGGCACTATTTTGAAGAACAGGGGAGATATCCCCAGTGTCCTGGCGAACATTTATCCCTCAATCAACAACCCTTTCCTCCTATTTTTTTTAACCCGCCCCCCTCGATCTTAAGTGACTTTTTTTCCTCTCTGTTTCCCATGGCAGCTGGTAATTATTCCGCCATTGACACTCTATCTAGACTGATCTTTATCTACCATCTCATCAGCCCATCATCCCTTTTGTCTCTTTAATCTCACCTGCCTTCCACCCTATCATAGACCTTCCCTTTTGTTCTTTCCTCCCCTCCATTTCAGTGCTCCTGAAGAATCTGTTCATTTTGAACATTCGCCAGTTCTGACGAAGGTCATCGACCTGAAACGTTAACTCGGTTTCTCTCTCCACAGGTGCTGCCTGACCCGCCGAGATTTCCAGCATTCTCGGTTTTTATTTCAGATTCCAGCATCCGCGGTATTTTGCTTCTGTATTATTGAAAGGCAACGCTCTCCATCCCCATTCTGTGTCATTGGCAAGTCAAAACCATCCACCATAATACCAGCAGGAAAAAAGGTTTTGCCTGATGGTTGCTATTAGTAACTGGCAACTCTCAGTTTAAAAAAAATATCATCCATCTTTTGTAAGAAAAATTTGTTCAAGCCATTAGACATAAATGTTTGGACCAGAAGCTTAAAAATATGCTCTACTCAAAAACATCAGATTGCCAATTTCTAGAAATGCAGGATGAACATTTATAAGATGAGTTATTGCACCATCTAAAGGGCTGAAATCAATATTTTTGGCGATTAAAGATGTTTATTATGGCTAATTTGACATTAAAGAGCAAAATTCCAAAATGTGTAATCTCAGTCACACATTTAGTCCCCGAACTTAAAAAATCTAAAATGTATTGCTGTTTCGGAGATTGGTGTGTGACCCTTTTCCTCATCACCATGGATCCCCCCCACAACCTGTTTAATGTTATACTGCCTCTCTCATTACCTCTTCATAGTACTTGGAACCTTCTTGTTCAGCCTCTTTCTGGGCCCTTTCCCACGCTTCTTGTAGTTTTCCCTGCTCGCGCTGATATTTTTCCTAATGGTCCCAAATGATCAAAATCATTAGGTAAATGAAAGCATTTATCGGTGGAAGAAAGAAAGGCCATGCAGTTCACATTGTCCCGCGAGTACTAGTAGGAATAACAACCAATGCCAAAACTAGAATCAGGCTAAAACTCCCATGAAATCTTTAAATTTCTGATTTCACTCAGTCAGATTAGAAATATTTGGAGTCGATAGCACTGAGTTGTTCAAAACATGAAGTAAAATCTGCACATTTTAAAATTTAGAACATTATGGGACATAAATTCAGGGCCGCCAGAAAGCTGGCGCACCTATGGGATTTTTAGTTTTTCCCGCCGGGATCGTTGATTTTCGGCACTTAGGTTTTTTTTTGACGTTGGACCGAAAGTCAGTCTTAGCGGGGGCGGGAGTTCGGCGGTAAGGCAGGCTGAGTGGCGGAAGTTGGGGCGGGACCGGGACTCCGCCACTGTCACTCAGCGTTGGTGACCTCACAGCGCGTGTGCGTCACCATGCTCTTGCCCCTCCGTTAAAGGGGAGAGAATCGGACATTTTATATCTTCGGCCACTGGGCCACCAGGTAGGGTTTCGGCCGGGCCAGCGGCCTGGAACCCAAGAGGGGGTGCCAGGCTGCCCGTTGGGGTCCGGCCAAATCCGTGGCACTATTTTGCCGGCCGATCGGGAAATCGGCTGGCAAAAATAAAGACATGGCGGCCGTGGGCCCTCCCCTTGAAGGGCTGCGGCGCTGCCGGACCGCACAAAGTCAGGAGAAGGTACACCGACACAGAAAGGTGACGGGGCACAGCGCGGTGGGGCAACGATATTTTTACCTGAATTTCAGTCGGTGCATTTTGGAGGAAATAGGAGGTGGGTGGGGTGGATTGACCCATCCACCTCCACGGAGGTGTGTGGGGGGCCTGACCCATCCACCTCCATGGCACGAACCTGGTATTGCAGTACTTCCAGGAACGGTGCAGTGGCTCTCGGCCTTTTGGCTAAGAGCATTGGCGCAGAGTGATCCTTGATGTGTGCAAGGTGACCTCTGGCGTTTGTGATTTGACAAAGAATTGGAAAGATTGGCAACGAAAAATTAAAAAAAAAAAAAAAATTTGCAGGCGAGGCCTTTTGGCTGAGATCATGCGTAACTGACCTGACAGGGGAGTAACCATGACCAGAAAGTGGTTCTCCCTGGATCAAGAAGGTGGTTCTCCTATGCTTTTTGGAAATAGGAGATGGGTGGGGGGCACACATCCACCTCCATGGCACGAACCTGGTATTGCAGTACTTCCAGGAACGGTGCAGTGGCTCTCGGCCTTTTGGCTAAGAGCAAAAACATTGGCGCAAAGTGATCCTTGAATGGGCCCAAGGTGACCTTTGGCATTTGTGATCTGACAAGTTGATCTGACAAAGAATTGGAAAGATTGGTAACGAATAAAACATTAAAAAAAAAAAAAATTTTGCAGGTGAGGGAGAAGCTTGCAGCAGTCATCAGCATTGAGGTGGAATCAAGTCCAGGCCGAAAAATCCCCGACCTGAACTTGGGTCGGGGCGGCTTGTTGACCCCAAAGCGGCAGCCACGGGATTCCGTCGCATGGCCGCTGCAAACGGGCCTTTGAGACCCTGAATTTCGGCCCCTAGAGCGGAGATTCAATATTAAAAAATGAAGTACATTATATGATATGCTAAAGCTTTGCTGAACTGTACCGCAAGAACCAACACTGAATAAATGATTCAAAGTCAATGAATGTTGTACGTAACATTCTCAAATGTTGACAGAGCGTGCCTTGCAATGGTTTCCAACACTTGAGATGAACACATGCCGTGAATTGCTCAGAGTCCAGGTTTGGCAAAGGCTGTGTACACAAGAGCTACCACTGCACAATTGCAACCAATATAGAAGATAAGTCATCACCTCACTACTTCATGCATGCTCCTTTTTATAACTAGCAACAGCACCATGACAACATGCCAGCATTAGGGTTAGAAATGTGTAGCATTATATCCTTCCTAAAGCAGGAGGATGGTAACTTGGTTTGGACAATAGAGGCTCAGAGTGCTCCAATGGGAAATGCTGTGCATGTTCATTGACCAACAGGATAGTTCTTTTCAATTCTTTAAAAAAAAAATCAATAGTGAAACAAATTTCACTGATCATAATCCATGTGTAAATAACTCCCATTCTGGCAGATTAACAACATTTATTTAAGTGGTGCATAATTGATCGGCCATTCAAAATAAGCTGACTATATTAATTTGACACCACTGGCTGCTGGCCTCAATGAGATTCTATTGCCACTTTGCATTTCTTGTTTAAAGTTATATGTCAAGCACCTCTGGAGGCTGTTTGACTTATGCGGGACTGAACAGACTGCATCCATTTTCCAGTCCCAAACAATGCAATCGACTTCAGTTATTCCCATCCAGCTGATGGTACAATAACATACAATAGAATCAACTACTGCACGTGTCATTCCAACAGGAGGAGAGAGAGATGGGACAAACTTGATCAGAGAATGAATCCTTTAAATTAAATAGTAGTATCAGGCAGTCCCTCGTATCGAGGATGACCCACTTCCACATATTGAAGGGTGGAAGATACCTGTGCGTGGATTATGTTTAACGTGGGGTGGCCGTTGCACACCAGCCACCACATGGGCTTGATACAGCTAGGTTTTGGTCCAGTGGCAAGGGTTAACCAAGACAACTGGAGACCAAGCTCTGCTGCACGGACCGAGTGCGCGCTCACATATCGCAGTGTGGGCTGGCCCGTGCTGCCTCTGGGCCCTTCCCTCTTCTGGGCCGCATAAGTAAATATTGTACGAATGGAGTGGTGGGGCCTCAATTGATGGGACACACCCACCATCTTTCCGACATTGAGCTACTGATCTCAGCAACGCGACGATATTGAGCATGGAGAACTTCTTCATATGGAAGCAGTCTCGCTGAAGTCCATGCACTCGCACCCTCTGATAACTGGCTTTAAATGGGCATTGGTAGAAGCTTGCAAACCGAGCAGGTGTATTGCTCTGGCAGCTGGGGGATATTTGACAGTCTCAAGATAAGCAGAGAGAAGAAAAACTAAAGACAGATCATCCACAGCAGGAAATACAGTTGAAAAATCGAGGCACTTCAAATAAATGCAAAGATGGGTTTAAAAAAAAGCCGTGTCCAATGGTTCACATCCTCCCTTATTCTATCCTTTACACAAAAGTCTTAAGCAGCTATATAATGGAATGCTACACCTTTGTCTGGTGTCACAAGGCACTATATTAAAGGGCTAGGATCCATGCAAAGCATTTATTAGTAAACCCGCAAAATCACCTCAACACCACGTGGCTAGCACTATAGCCACATTGTACCTGTAACAATCGCTCCTGTTCTTTCTGCCATATTTCCTGACGCTTTCTCTCTTCCTCAGGATTCCAAGACCAACGACTTGAAACACTAATTGACGGAATTTGTAGCTAGCATACCACAGCAAGAAGAAAGCATGTAACACCTTTTTTTTTTTAAATGTGCACACACATAGTTTATAACTTTCTTTAAGGCTTCTGCCAACGATCAACTGAATTTATGAAGTTGCTCAATATCTTTAATTAAGGTTTTGTTTTGGATCTATTTTTGGAGACATGCAAAAGGCTGAATTGTATCCCTTTAATGCACCATGTCAAATATCACACAACAGGCATGAGATATTTTTTTACTTTCTACTGAAGACAGCTCAATATTGCATGATGGAAATTTTTATATACAATCTACAGGTAGAATTTGTACTATACTTACATCACTCATTGCCGATTCTGATCCCCCTGCACAAAACAAAGAGAGTTTATAAGCTGATGAACAGCACCAACATACTGTAGCTCCTCTGCACAGCACAAAACATTGCTTGGGTCTGCTTTACTAAGATAGAACTTCTTTCAAAACAGCCTCAGTACAACTCTTCCCAAAAATGTTCCTTCTGCACC
Organism: Pristiophorus japonicus; assembly: GCF_044704955.1. Classification (NCBI taxonomy): domain Eukaryota; kingdom Metazoa; phylum Chordata; class Chondrichthyes; family Pristiophoridae; genus Pristiophorus; species Pristiophorus japonicus. Next base: position 26,189,147 of record NC_091986.1, read on the forward strand.
ACACCTCACCAGCTACTTTTCTCATATGCAGTAGCTCGAAAAGCATTGCATGACATCTTAAAGGCCCAAAGACATTTGTTTGCAATTGCCAAGTCAATAATGTTGATAAATGCTGGATCTCGCATGTCTATGAATTAACTGTTGGATCCTCTGTTCTTATATTTGTTATGCAAATTAAGAATCACTGTATCGGAATTTATGATTGGTGTCATTATGACGTGGCAAGAAAACATTGTTATTTAATATAATAAAGATGAAAGGTTAAAACCATCCTAGAAATTTGTGCCAATTTCAAAGGAAAAACATCGCTATCTTGTGTTCTTCAGTTTTTCAACCGATTGTGTCACTACACAGGACAGGGCAGGATAGAGCTAGGTACCATCAAAGATTGCCGAGAGAAAGAATTTCTGTGTAAAACAGCCAACCGAGTTTGTATGCTATGTGAAATGTTGATTGCGCTGCATAGTATCCCACTTATGTTTTTGCTTCTGTAATTCATTCTCTCTCTAAACAAATCTCAGAGACAAATTCAGCCTGCACAAAGTGCTCTAGCTGCAAGACATTTTCTGCTGTCTGAGGTGATTGGAAACGCAATTGGCATCCTTCATAGTCGCCAGTAATTTAGAGCGCTCAGGTTAATTGTCCAGCTTAGGCTAAACTAACCCAAATACAGCAGACAATAAAAAGGTGCAGATTTCAATCATGACTTGATCTGCTAAGGAAGCTCTCATCAAGCTGCTTAAAATGAGGAAAATATGTTGGAGAAAGCCCAAACAGAAACATCAAACTCACTTCTCAGTGCAAACAGCTGGATGTCTATCAAAGTCACCCTAAGGTGACAATGAGCAGTGTCACGTAATTTGAGTTGATATGGCACCACTGATTATCGAACTACTTCGTATTATTACAACCCGTTTTCTGCATGTATATTAAACAATGCATTTTTGTCAAACATACTTTTTTAGTTTACAAATGCTTATGACACAAAAAATGTGCAAAAATCCAATACTATTGCACGAAAGAGGAAAAGAGTGCAAAGGACGTGATGCAATTCATTCACAAAGTTGCGTGAAGATAGCAAGCAAGAGGTCGTGTTAAAAATGAGACCGTACCAACATTTGCAGGTTGCAGTTTGAACGTTGCTGTTGCAAACTTAGTCTGATGATTGGATTTTGTTCAAGAAAAATATATTTAAACAAAATGCAATACTGTAAATTTTGAATTGTCTAACTAATTGGATTGGTGGTCCAACACTCCGATTTCACAATCTGAAATGGCAGATTAAAATGTTGGTATGGCCTTCAAAGGGTCTGCTGTTTCATCCTGTTTATATTTTGCATCAGACATTTACACACGGTGAAATTACAAAAACAGAATGCTTGTTTGCCAAATATCTAACGATGGTTAGAAATTGGAAACATTTCCGAGGTCTAAAACAGCATTTTTTTAAAAGATGAACACATCTGTCAAAAACCACAATGAACAACGATTACCACAAAGGTAGACCGATGAATTGAAAACAAACTCTGCTGAGCCTACAAAAAGAAGAGAGGCATTTATAAAATCATAAGCTTCCATCAGGCAGATGAATAAATGGAAAGCCATGACTGTATGTTGCAATACCATAGCCGTTAGTCAGCATAGCGGGAAGCCCAGGTGTTAGCCCCACAAGACATAAATGCATATTAATTTTTGTTTTACCTTGTTCAAAAAACTGGGATCGCCTTTTAAAGTTTTTCAGACTAAGGGGTTCAGATGCTAAAGCAAAAATACAAAATGTATTAACTATCAAGTTTATTTCGATCACAAAACAAAGAATTACATGTATACATTAGGAAAGGACATTCAACACAAAAATATATTGAGCAAAAGCACACTTAGATAACCATGCGTTATTTTGTGCTCCACTTCCTTGCGAGGGCGGTAACCCAAATTTAGCGAATGGGGCGGAACCTCCGCCCCGACACAAAATGTCCCACCTCCCGGATGTTACCGCCCCCAAACGGGGCGCAACGGAATTGTTACCTTTAAATTCAGAGTGAAGTCGACACACAATTTGTACTGAATCTCTGCTAATGTGCGTCAAGCACTTAATTGCAGTTTTCCTTTTAAAATCATTCGTCTTTCATTCACGTACAGTATTTGATTTTAGCCTTAGTTTCATTTTTTAACCATTTCCCGCGCCCTCTGCTTACAACAAATTGCGCATCGATTCAACCCAACCTCTTCTACAGTTGTAAAAAGAGATCAAAAAGAGAAGGAAATACTAACAGCTTTCATTGTGCAGAATTTAATCTAGGAATGACCTCAAAATTACTTATTGACAGGAACTCAAGCTGCTAGTGCCCATTCCATTTATATCACATTCCCCTTTGTTTGATGATTTTAGGATTGCTTTGACTACATTTTTTCATTTGAAGACAGAATAGCTTTTGAAGATAGCTGCAAGTGCCTTTGCCCAACACACCCACACATCAGTATTATTCCCAGCTGAGACATTGCACACATCTGTTTGGACCACACATGTCGAACCATACCCCCTAAAAGCAAACACTGCAGGCAATCTTTCTATTGATATCACAAGTGAAGAAAATGTTGTTTTTAAGATGGAGGCCAATTTTGAATTACATCATGAGATTATACAATGTTGCTCTCCTTTCCATGTTAGATCATTCAGTGATAACTCTTTATACAAGATATATGACCAAAAATCAAACTGCATTTAGAACTTTATTCTTCAATATCCAGATACAATATAGGCAACGTTAACATACAGTATTAAGATTAACTTGTAATAAAAGGAAATTATAGCTAATTTTATAATCAAGAGCATGTGCAAATCAGATAGTGAAATAGCTGCGTGGCAGAGGTTTTATATACAAGGAGGAAATCCTATAATGTACTGCAGTACGAGTTTAACATTGTGTGGGCAAATTGGTTATAAAATGTACAGCTTTTGGAATCTACCAGTCACTTCCACAAATCAAGCAATAATTTTAGTTGGCTCCAGCTGCATCACATTTGTGGTGCTTAATATTTAGCGCTCATTTTGAAAGAACCACTCACACAACATCCCTCATGATCACTTTCCAGCTGCCAAATTGGTGAGGACTGCTCTACAGCATAACGGATGCAAATGTTCTTTTTTTTTAAGGGGGTGGGGGTGGAATGAGAAAGGAAACTAGGAGTTGTCTACCAGTCTTTCACTTAGATTCTCGCCACACCTATTATGTTAAAAGCAAAATGATTCTTTACAAATCAGGTCAAACCCATCTGAGCCATGGCAAAGAACACCGCTGCTTGGCCTGTTGGAGTCAACTCATACTAAAGTAATTCTGGCTCCCTCACACAAGTCGAGTAAATTCAGTACTTCACTCACTATGTCATTTTCTCACATGCAGCGTTGTATAAGACTACAGAAAAACATCGCCACTCGAGAGCAAAGCTTTCATTTAAAGGCCCGTGATTTTTAAAAACTATCCCAATCAGAAAGTAACAATTTTGAAATATTTTAAATAGTTTACCTTTTTGCCTTGGGCCTTCCAGCAATTTTTCCTGGTCTCCTTCTGATCGACCAACCTGTTAATTGATAAAAAGTAGACCTCTCTCAATTCATTACCTCAAACGTTATTAAGCAAAGAGAGTCTGGTGGAAAACACTAACACGTTAAGGGCCCAAAGAAGAAGACAGGCTTGCATTTATATAGCGCATTACACGACCAAAGTTCTTTACAGTCAATGAAGTACTTTTGGAACGTAGTCACTGTTGTAATGTAGGAAACGCGGCAGCCAATTTGCACACAGCAAACTCCCACAAACAGCAATGTGATAATGACCAGATAATCTGTTTTTGTAATGTTGATTGAGGGATAAATATTGGCCAGGACACCAGGAATACCTCCCCTGCACTTCTTCGAAATACTGCCCTGGGATCTTTTATGTCCACTTGAGAGAGCAGACAGGGCCTCAGTTTAACATCTCATCCAAAAGACGGCACCTCCAACAGTGCAGCACTCCCTCAGCACTGCATTGGAGTGTCAGCCTAGATTTTTGTGCTCAAGTCCCTGGAGTGCGACTTGAACCCACAACCTTTTGACCCCAAGGCGAGAGTGCTACCCAAGTTGAACATAAAAATTGAATGCATCACTTGTGCACATGGCCTTTCCTACTGTGTCTGCTGTTAATTCTCTCAAATCTCCTCCTGCTTTGAAAATAAATGAAAATGCTGGTATATCAAGCTACTGCTCAAGTCGCACTATTGCTCCATACAATGGCAATGTTACTATACTTTATCAGAGACATTAACTTATTGTGATTGTTGAACAAGGACAACTATTAGCATTTATCCACCAGGTTTCCTTCCTAACTCTCTTTTTTTGGTCGTAGGTAACTTTGCATTTGTTCCCATTTCTCTGGTCTCGCTGACTAATGATGCCAAGAGGGATGGCAGCCAGGCAACCTGCTTCAAAGCCTCCAACAATGTCACAAAGAGCAACCCGTAGTGCCTTTGCATTAAAATTGTACTCCCTCCACTCAGGGAGGCCGAAATTGCCCACCACTGGAAACGGGGTGCACCTACCCTGTTTCTCATGTTTTTAACGGCATGGTGGATGCAGTGGCCTTGAGTGAAATTCCGCTCTTTGGCTTTTTTTTCCCTCAGCGTACCGGAAGTCAGTCAGAATGGGGGCGGGAGTGTAGTGGCAAGGGGCGGGCGGAGCGACCGCCACTGTCAGTCATCACGGCTCTCCCTTTCACTTAAACGGGAGAGCCTGCGTCATTGGGTCACCAGGGAAGGTTTCGGCCAGGTCAGCTGCCTGGCACCCAAGAGGGGGCTACCAGGCTGCCTGTTGGCGGCTCGGCTGAACCCGGGGGCATAACTGTCGGGCCGACGTGGCAGTTGGCCTACAAAAAAATATGACGGCAGTGTGTCCTCCCCTTTAATGGGAGCCACACCGCCATGTTACAAGGAGCACAGCCTGACTGCACCGCCAGAAAATAGCAGCTTTTGGCACTGCCCGGCGAGAGGAAGATTTGTTCGGTAGAATTTCACCATCGGGGAGCGGGGGGGGGGGGGGCGGGGAAAGAGAACATCGGCGGTGTGTGCTCTTATGATGCACTTAGGACAGATTGTCAGTAGCGGAGCGGGGTGGGGGGACGGTTGGGGGAGTGGGTCACCACCGGGATACCGCAGGAGCAGAATTTTTAAAATGGCGGCCATTACACAAAAAATCGGCAGCCATTGCACTCCACAGCATGGCTGCCAATTTCTGGCGGTAGCAGCCCTTAAAGGAAGGGGCAATTTCGGCCCCAGGGCTTCCCCGTATCCAGATACTCAACTGTTACAACAACCCTCTTGGGCCAGATGAGAAGCCAAACTTATGCTAAAACGTGGACGACTGATTCAGGTGGCCTGATCATCGACATTCAGAACTTTGAACACGCGTTTTATATTCAGATAGTTAAAAGCAATTACATTGCAAAAACTAATTTGCTCGATTAGCTAGTTCGCAGACATATGTCATGCCCATTTCAGTGTGCTAAAACGATATAAAAACACAAATTTGTAGAACAATTGGCAAAAACCTACATCTGTTAATTGACTGAGGGGTTGGCTCCTGCTGGTTGTCATAGTCCTCTCAGCCTCTTCCCATCGAGCGGGTTCTTTGGAAGTAGCATATTCCGGTTCACTTGAACCTATAATATTTTAGAATCAGACTGGTCAGAAGGATAGTTTTATAATGATCCCAAGCCTAGGCAGGGTCCCTGTCTAAGTTACATAGGTAGTTCAAGCCACAAACAGAGAACTATTGAAATACAGTCGGCAGAACACACAGAAATAGAAACCAAAAGACAGAGGCAAGTGAAATGTGCGTGCAGGAGTTCAAACTAAAAGGTGTGTGCTAGTCAGGGCTCTGGTAAACAGACCATTTTTCATTTTCATGCAATTGACTTAGGTTTAAAATTCCTAACATATTTAAAAGTTCATTCGGGGACAGGTGATTGGAGAGCGGAATTCACAAACCACATTTCCGCATAACTTCACCACAGGATCTCAGCTGCTATGGCGACAACCTCTATTTCCTTGGAAACCTTCCAGTAGTTTTAAATAATGAATAACAATACAAGAGGGAGAGAAAGAGAGCAAGTGCGAGATAGCGTGCAAACGCAAGAAAGTGCGAGAGAGCATGCTAGAGGAACGAGAGAGTGAAAGGAAAGGGTAAACGAAAGAAATTAGACTAACATTTATTTATATACAGCCATATTACATCACTTGGATGTGCCAAAGCTATTTGCAACCAATGAAGTGAGGTTGTCATAAAATGTAAAGCAGTCTCTCGCTCTAATGCTATTTGCAGGAGGCAAGTAAAAAGAATGCATGGAGCAGAGTGCTGTATGCAAAACCAGTTTACTTTGTGCTACAAGTATCTAAATACAATACAAGAGCAAAATACTGCGGATGCTGGAATCTGAAATAAAAACAGAAAAGTGCTGGAAATCTCAGCGGGTCAGGCAGCATCTGTGGAGAGAAAAACAGGGTTAACATTTCAGGTCGCTGACCCTTCGTCAGAACTCAAGTCCTGGGTGCTCCACAGAACCAAACATTTCAGAACATAAAGTAGAACTAGAATTACAAAATAGCATGTAACTTTTAAATGTAATAGTCAACAATGGGGGTAGAAAGAGGCACAGGCCAGCGGACAGAGATTATAATCGGGCAGTATGCATACAGCAGATCTGATCTTTCCACTGTTTCAAAAGGCCAGTCAGCCTAAATTTGGTGGTGGGAAAATTATTGAAAAAAAATTGAGGGACAGGATAAATCTTCATTTAGAAAGACACAGATTAATCAAGGACATCAGCATGGATTTGTTAAGGGAAGGTCGTGTCTGACCAACTTGATTGAATTTTTTGAGGAGGTAACAAGGAGGGTCGACGAGGAGAGTGTATTAGATGTAGTGTATATGGATTTTGGCAAGGCTTTTGATAAGGTCCCACATGGCAGACTGGTCACGAAAGTAAAAGCCCGTGGGATCCAGGGCAAAGTGGCAAGTTGGATCCAAAACTGTTTGAAAGGCAGGAAGCAAAGGGTAATGGGCTGCTGCATTTGCCTAAATAACAGCACTTCAAAGTAATTCATTGATTGTGAAGTGTTTTGAGAAGTCACAAAGGATGCAATAATGCACTGCATAAATGCATCCAATTAACAAGAGAGCTTGTCTAATGCAATTGGGACGCTTTTCCAATCGTGGCACCGTATTATGCAGTGTGGGAGTGCACCCTGCTGACCTTGAAGTACTTCATTTAAAAAAAGAATGTGATGCAATTGTTTTAAATCACAGTGGTTTAAGCAGGCAGGTTTTCTGTATTTTTTATGCATATGCACAGGTCAATTTCCCCTCCCTTCATGGTTCCATGTTTCGTAAAACTGATCACAATTGTGATAGGTTATTCGAGAACAAAGGAACAGGAGTCGGCCATTCAGCCCCTTGAGCCTGTTCCTCCATTCAATTAGATCATGGCTGATCTAATCTACCCGCCTTGGTTCTGTATCTCTTAATAACCCTTGCCGAACAAAATTCTACCAATCGCAGAGTTGAAATTTTTAATTGACCCCCAGCCTCAACAGTTTTTTGGGAGAAGAGTTTTCAAGATTACCACTATCCTTGGGGAAGACACTCACTCCTGGCATTTAACTAGATTGCGTGTAAATACCAAATTTTAAATGGATTTAAGAATGAAATAATCGCAGATTTAGTTGTTATCATTTATGTCATGAAGATCAGGCCAATTTGTTTCAGGTGTTCTTCAGATAAGAAAATAGCAGCTCTTGTCTGAGCACAAGTGGATACTTAGAGCTAGAAATTCGGTGTATTTGCGCCTTCCGTTAACGCCCCCGGGGTGCTACTGGGGCGCAAATGCCTTACCGCCCGGGTGTGACACTGGCAACGAGGGCGGGAGTTTAGCGGCGGTGCTACATCGTTGTGACGCAATCTCCTGCGCCCGGAGACCGTGACGTCATCGCCGCGCGCATCGCCTGGTTAGCGTCCCGGACTCGAAATTCACTTTCAGCCCCTGCGGCAGCGCCGGGTGAAAGCACAGACGGCGGCAGGGGACACGGAGCGGGCGGTCGGCCGCTACCGGAGCGAAAATTAAAGGTGGGGTGGCCGGGGAATTTTTTTTTTTTAAACCTGGTGTATGCCGCTGCTGCTCTGTTTTCTTCGTGGGGTCGTGGCCACGATCGCTCACCCCAGCACTCTGCTGGAGATCCGGGCAGATCGCATGGCACCCCTGCTCCCTGGGGGGCCAGGTAGGTCTGTTTTCCTTCTGCAGAGTCGGCAACGTGGGCCTTTCCCTTTAAGTGAGTGAAGGGCCCCTCGCACGCGGCAGTGCTGCACGGCCCAGTGTGCAACGTTGCTGAGGCTCCGCCCCATTAGCGCTCCACTTCCTTCCGTGGGCGGTAACCAGAATTTCTCAAGAGGGGCGGGACCTAGCGCCTCCCGACTGTTGCCGCCCCCAAACGGGGCGAAAATGAATTTTACCCCCTTAGTCTCTTTTGACATACACACTTTGAATATCAAAAAATGACCACTTAAACAGTAAACTTAGATTACCCATCTAGATCAATTGAACATAAGAACATAAGAAATAGGAGCAGGAGAAGGCCATACAGCCCCTCGAGCCTGCTCTGCCATTTAATACGATCATGAACTCAGGTCCACTTCCCTGCCCGCTCTCCATAACCCCTTATTCCCTTTATCGTTTAAGAAACTGTCTATCTCTGTCTTAAATTTATTCAATGTCCCAGCTTCCACAGCTCTCTGAGGCAGTGAATTCCACAGATCCACAACCCTCAGAGAAGAAATTTCTCCTCATCTCAGTTTTAAATGGGCGGCCCCTTATTCTAAGATTATGCGCTCTAGTTCTAGTCGCCCCGATCAGTGGAAACATCCTCTCTGCATCCACCTTGTCAAGCCCCCTCATAATCTTATACGTTTCGATAAGATCACCTCTCATTCTTCTGAATGCCACTGAGTAGAGGCCCAACCTACTCAACCTTTCCTCATAAGTCAACCCCCTCATCTCTGGAATTAACCGTGTGAACCTTCTCTGAACTGCCTCCAAAGCAAGTATATCCTTCGTAAATATGGTAACCAAAACTGCACGCAGTATTCCAGGTGTGGCCTCACCAATACCTTGTACAACTGTAGCAAGACTTCCCTGCTTTTATACTCCATCCCCTTTGCAATAAAGGCCAAGATTCCATTGGCCTTCCTGATTACTTGCTGTACCTGCATACTAACCTTTTGTGTTTCATGCGCAATTACCCCCAGGTCCCGCTGTACTGCGGCACTTTGCAATCTTTCTCCATTTAAATAATAACTTGCTCTTTGATTTTTTTTCTACCGAAGTGCATGACCTCACACTTTCCAACATTATACTCCATCTGCCAAATTTTTGCCCACTCACTTAGCCTGTCGATGTCCTTTTGCAGATTTTTTGTGTTTTCCTCACACATTGCTTTTCCTCCCATCTTTGTATCGTCGGCAAACTTGGCTACATTACACTTGGTCCCTTCCTCCAAGTCGTTAATATAGATTGTAAATAGTTGGGGTCCCAGCACTGATCCCTGTGGCACCCCACTAGTTACTGATTGCCAACCTGAGAATGAACCATTTATCCCTACTTTCTGTTTTCTGTTAGTTAGCCAATCTATCCATGCTAATATATTACCCCCAACCCCGTGAACTTTTATCTTGGGCAGTAACCTTTTATGTGGCACCTTGTCAAATGCCTTCTGGAAGTCCAAATACACCACATCCACTGGTTCCCCGTTATCCACCCTGGTTGTTACATCCTCAAAGAATTCTAGCAAATTTGTCAAATATGACTTCCCCTTCATAAATCCATGCTGACTCTGCCTGACCGAATTTTGCTTTTCCAAATGTCCTGCAACTGCTTCTTTAATAATGGACTCCAACATCTTCCCAACCACAGATGTTAGACTAACTGGTCTATAGTTTCCTGCTTTTTGTCTGCCTCCTTGCTTAAATAGGGGCGTTACATTTGCAGTTTTCCCAATCTGCTGGGACCTCCCCAGAATCCAGGGAATTTTGGTAAATTACAACCAATGCATCCACTATCTCTGCTGTTACTTCTCTTAAGACCCTAAGATGCAAGCCATCAGGTCCATGGGATTTATCCGCCTTTAGTCCCATTATCTTACTGAGTACCACCTCCTTAGTGATTGTGATTGTGTTAAGTTCCTCCCTCCCTATAGCTCCTTGACTATCCACTGTTGGAATATTAATATTGCCTCTATGACTGCATTGATCAGAAATATGAGTTGTGTCTTGTCATTGTAATGCAGGAGTGGAGTTGACAATTTTTCTCATCAATAAATATTGAAGGAGAAAAAATTGTAGGAGTTTGGGGGAAAGATTGGAGGATTAGGACTAACTGGATTACTCTTCGAAAGAGCTGGCGCAGACTCGAAGAGCCGAATGGTCTCCTTCTGTGCTATACTATTCTATGATTCTGTTGATAGCTTATCCTTGGTTAAAATCCTGTCACCTGGCCTTTGATAACTTATCCTTGATGGTCCCAAAGTGCTTTAATGTGTATTCCCTTGCCTTGTTAGCCCTCCCCAAATGCATAACCTCACACTTCTCCGGATTGAATTCCATTTGCACTGTTCTGCCCACCTGATCAGTTCATTGATATCTTCCTGCAGTCTATCGTTTTCTTCTTCATTATCAACCACAGAGCTGATTTTAGTACCATCTGCAAACTTCTTAATCATAACCCCTACATTCCAGTCTAAATCATTGATGTATATACCACAAAAAGCAACGGACCTCGAACAGAGCTCTGCGGAACCCCACTGGAAACAGCCTTCCAGTTACAAAACACCCATCAACCATTACTCTTTGCTTCCTGCCTCCGAGCCAGTTTTGGATCCAACTTGCCACTTTGCCCTGGATCCCATGGGCTTTTACTTTCATGACCAGTCTGCCATGTGGGGCCTTATCAAAAGCCTTGCTAAAATCCATACAACACGACATCAAATGCACTATCCTTGTCGACCAACCTTGTTACCTCCTCAAAAAATTCAAATACGTTGGTCAGACATGACCTTCCCTTAACAATCCATGCTGATGTCCTTGATTAATCAGTGTCTTTCTAAATGAAGGTTTATCCTGTCCCTCAGAATTTTTTCCAATACTTTTCACACCACCAAGGTTAGGCTGGCTGGATAGATGCAGTGAAAAGATCAGATCTGCTGTATGCCTGATTATAATCTCTGTCCCCTGGCCTGTGCCTCTTTCTACCCCCATTGTTGACTATTACATTTAAAGGTTACATGCTATTCTGCAATTCTAGTTCTACTTTGTGTTCTGAAATGTTTGGTTCTGTGGAGCACCCAGGACTTGTGTTCTGACAAAGGGTCATCGACCTGAAACATTAACTCTATTTTTCTCTCCACAGATGTTGCCTGACCTGCTGAGATTTCCAGCATTTTCTGTTTTTATATCTAAATACAATGTTCACGTACACTATTACTAGCTACATAGGCCACCTGCCTGCCTCCGAATGGAAAAAGAAATATTTTTTTTAAATCAAAGACTTTTAACTTCTTTATCCAGGGAGTGGTTAGAATGTGGAACTTGCTCCCCAGGGAGGCAAACAGGATAGATGCATATAAGGGGAATCTAGATAAGTACAAAGGAAAAGGAATAGAAGGATATGTTGATAGAGTGTTAAATGAAGAAGGGTGAAAAGAACGCGTGTTTCGCATAAACACTGTGCTGTAAATTCTACGTAAAATATTGAATTTAAACATATTAAAAAATTCAGTTTACTATCTTCTTCTTTCGTATAGTAATAGCAAAGCAAATCAAAAGTCACCATTCAAGTCAGATATCCAGGCCAAAAATGTACTATAGCATAATATAATGTGTGTGCAGACATGGCAAGTTGTTGCCAGAGCAGCTGAGATCCTGTGGTAATGTCCTCTTGATCAAAGTGACAATGTAACCAGTGCGAGAAAGGGCAGGGCCTTCACCACTTAACAACAGCCTTTGCAATTTATAGGTATTCTCATTGATGCTATGTTATGGAAATATTAGTTCAATTGGCTCTTCTGTTGGCACACTTTTACAGTGTGATTGAGTTCAAGTGAATGAACTGGCTGCGATTTATCATGTCTCGATCTTCATCAGGGAAAAGCAGGTAGAAAGTAAATCAGGGATTCAGTTACTGTATCTCTGCTTAGCAAACAAAAGCTGAACGTGGGAGCCCGGCACAAGCAATATTCTTTCTAAAATAGCATTGCAAAAGAGCATGTTGCATCGAGGGGCAGTTCTACTTCAAGAGACAGAGGCCAGGATGTTTCCGTTTCGCCCCCGCACGGAGCAGGGGGACCTGGGAGACCATGGGAAACCCAGACTTCCGGTCGGGCGAGGAATGCAGAACAGGTAGGTGCTGGGGCCAGGATGGTGGGGTTCTGAGCCGTGGAGGAGGAGGGGGTGGGGGGAGAGGATGGGGGGTCCAAGCTTGGTGAGGGTCCGACTCCCCAGGGCCGAGTCACCTTGTTGCAGCTACCACGGGATCCCTGGCCGCCTGCAGTAAAATCTGCAACGCAGGTTAAAATAGAGACTTCAGGCCTCACTATAATATTTAAAATACCAACCCGCCTCCCGGTAGCAGATTGGCTGCCGGCCCCCCAAACCTGCCGGAGTAAAAGATAAAAGTGGGCGAGTTAGAGTCAGGTATTTGATTTTTACAATTTTCACTTCCCACCCACCTACCCCACCCCTCCACCTAACCACCCCACCCACCCACACACGCACGCCACCCAACAACCCCACCCGATTTTTCCTGTGAAGGTTCTGGCCTATGGTCTGATTACTCAGCAAATCTAGAAAATAAATTGTGTGTTGGCAGTGAATACTGTCATTGTCACAAATTACTATTGATTTTCTTCTTCGGTATTATTTAAGCATGGACCATCATCACAGGGGACAATAAAAACAAATCTCAGTAGAGCCACAGCAGTTTTTGATAGGATATTTGCTCAGTTATTTATTCAGGACACACATTAACAGGTTGCATTTGCACTGGTTAGCTAAAGAAGTAAAAAGAACCAAAAGAATTATGGACTTACTGCTATTTCCATATCTTCTGACTTCCATGTTCAAGTTCCCACTTCTGTTTGCGTTCGCCATGGCTGCTAGCCAAGCCTGATGGTCCATATTGGCTACATGATTGCCATTGACAGAAAGTATTTCATCATCCACTTCCAATTGGCAATATTCTGCTGGTCCTCCTGTGCAATCAAAAGAGAAATAGGAGCTATACTGACTGCTGCAGTTGTATTCAAGTTACAAGTTGTTCACTCCTCTACTTCTTCCATAAAACTTGAAAAGAGGCTTTTTTTCCCCACTTGGCTTCCCAAAAACACACAGAAAACTACTGCACATCGTCTCTGAATGAAAATCTGTAATTTATTGGAACAATTTGCACAAATATATTTAGCATTTCCCTACATGTACCATTCAAATTAATTCATGCACCACAATTTGAGGAGTTTTTCCACAACTTGATTCAGAACTGTAAATGACATCGTTGCTAAAACATTACCCTCCTTATTATCTCACCAGATCAAGTAATGTCAGACTGCCACCTCAATCTGTTGTGCGCAATGCAAATTATGACAAAAGATAACTTGAAGGACTTCATTTTTGGTCTGTAGATCGTTATAAATGTAGCAACGTCCACATTACGAGCTGTGTTGCGAAGTTCGAGTTTCGCACAAAAATTAAAAGTCGAAGACGTCTTAGCTTAGGATTTGTCTTTAGTATTCATCATCACAGCCATAATGACTTTGTTTCAGTCTGGTCTTCCTTCTTTTTGTGAGGACACAAAACATCTTATTTGCCCTCCCGTGATTTTATTTCATCCCAAACATCAACTACAACAGAGATTGTAGTCAGCTTGTTTTGAGGCCTCCACCCATGCCACGCTTGATGAGTCACTGACTGGTACTTTCAAATGGATCAACAACTTTCCCTACAGTTGCTACTTTACTTCTTCCATCTTCCTTGCAGTGAGAAAGCAGAGATCCATAGCTCGCTGGAGTGAGATAAATTGGAGTGGAGAAGATTATCCACATTCCAAAATTCTGTGTGCTCTATTTTGGCTGGCAGTTTGAAAAGTTTAAACAGTTTGCATTTACATAGCAACTTTAACACAAAGTGGCCCATCGTGCTACAGAGGGGAATAAAACACGTATCGACTGGCAGTGGGAGGAGTTAAAGGAAGTAGATGTAGGAATAATCAGAAAGGTACAGTTTGAAGAAGTGAAAAGAGCTACCATAGCAGGAGGTTTTATGGAGAGCATTCCAGAGTGCGGCTGAATGTTTCAAGATTGAAGTTGGAAGAGAAAAGGGATGCAAAGGAGGCCAGAGTCAAAAGATCAGTAAGTATTGCTAGTGGACGTGACAGGTGAAGGGAAGGGGTAGGATGTGGATAGACTTGCAGAAGAGAACAAAGATCTTGAATTCAATGCATTAGATATTATCACCACCGAGATTTTCTGCTAAATAATCAAGTCATTCCACAGTGGGTCAGAAAATTGAATGGAATTCTACAGAAATGGTTCTGGAGTTTTATAAAATGGCAATCAGCATTCATACTATCTATTACATAATTTCCAAACTGAAAAGTAGATATGGTGAGGTGTGTGGTCTCCAGATCCTGAAGTGTCTGTGTAAAACTCCCGGATGGGATAGGAGCATTGTTCCCATTAAGCTGTGTGGTCTGGAGTCCCTCGCAGCCAGCTCACTGGCTTTTAATTTTAAAAAAACATGCACGCATGGAACTTTAAATGGGTTGTGCACCCAAAAGACTTTTAACAGGGAACATTGGATAGGAGGTAGGAGAAAGGAGGAGGAGAGGAAGTTACTTTAGGGCATCACAAAAATGTCCATTTATTTAAATACCTAACAAAGGGTTAGATGTGCAGGGCCCAATCATATCCCTGGGACTGAAGCGTTGAAAATCTGTTAATTTTATCAGGTGCAGTAGGTGTGTGCAACTTAATTTGGCTGCAGTTGCAAAAGTGAACCACATCTGGTACAAATATTGTAAAGAAAGCCAACATACAGATTTCAGAAAACAATTCAGGGTTGTATGCACTGGCTATCTATTTTGATAAGCTACTTTATCCCAATTAGTTCCAGAAAAATAATCCATTTTAAACTTGTGGTAAATTACCCAATGCAATTAGGAAAGCAAATAAACGTCATGAAAATATAAAAGGAAATAGCAAGGGCTTTAAGTAAACGAACAGTTAAAAAGGGAAGATCATTCAAGGATGAAGCAGGAAAGACTAGTTATGAAGGTATGGCCATGATGATCAATATTTTGTACCAATTTTTCCAAAAGATGACAGAAGAGAGAATGTAGGAGTACTAGAGGAAAATGCGCAACAATTGTTAAGAGATTGTAGTAGCAAAGGAATTGGTCTGGGTAAAGGCCTGCCTGCTAAATGCTGAAGGAAATCAGGGAGAAGATAGCAGTGGTTCTGGTCACAGTTTTTCCAATCATCCTTCATCATTAATATTGCACTGGGGGCTGGAGGATAGTCCATGTAATAACTGATTAAAAAGGAAATGAAGGGTAAACGATGTAACCACTGACTTGAATCCACTATTCAAGATCAAATTAGTGAGCATTTAGTGATGCATGGAAAAATCAAAGACAGCCAGTGTGGATTTGTGAAAGGCAAGTCACGTTGTGTAAATGTGTGCCTTTTTTGAAGAAACACAGATGCTTACTGCATAGCAGGAAGCCATTCTGCCTACTATAATAGAGCAGTGACTGACTAGATAGATAGAGAATACAGTAGATGTCGTTTATCGGGATTTTCAAAAGGCCTTCAAAAAGTGACTCAAAGGAGGCCGATTACAAAGGTTCAGCCATATAGAACAACAGAGAAAATGTGGTAATGTGGTTAGAAAGTTGATCAATGGATAGGAAACACAGCATTACTGTTAATGGGTGCTGTGCATAAATGTTGTGGGGTTAGGCATAGGGAGTATGATAGTAAAATTTTCTGATAGCATAAAAACAGGGAGATTTGACAGTGAGGAAAAGTGTAAAAAAGATCTCGGGATGACTTAAATTAGTGGAGTGGACAGGTGGCAGGTGCAGCTTAATGTAGAAAAGTGAGGTGATGCATTTTAGGTGGAAAAACTAGGAATGGGAATATTTATTCAATCAAAAGATGTAATCGAATATATTTAAGGTGAAGATAGTTAGATTTTTGAATGATAAGGGTGTCAAGGGTTATAGGGAGCGAGCAGGGAAGTGGAGTTGAGGCCAAGATCAGATCAGCCATGATCTTATTGAATTAAATGGTGGAACAGACTCGAGGGGACAAATGGCCTACTCCCATTCCTATTTCTTATGTTATGTTCTTATATGTAAGGATTGGAAAAACAGAAAGATCCAAAAGTCCAAATACAAAATTATTTGAAATGTAAGTTCAGGTAGCTAGAACTGGAAAAAATGGAAATAGCATTTGGGTTTTTGTAAATAGGGGCATTAAGTACAAGAGTAAAGCACAATGAAAAATGTGACCATGGTTAGAGCACTGTGTGTAGTTTTGGGTGTCCTATTATTGAAAGGGCATGAAAGCCATATAGGGGGTCTACACCAAAGATTCAAGCAAGTTGATTCCAGAGATGAGAACCTATAGTTATGAGGAGAGACTTGAGATACTGGGACTGTTTCCAATGGAGCAATGAGGCTACACGGAGATTTTATAGAGCTTTTTCTTTTTTAATTATGAAGAGATCTAATATGATCAACAGAGAAAGACTATTTCTTCTGGTTGGAGAGGTGGTGATGAGTAGGCATCTAAAAGTGGTCACCAAAAGAGTGAGGTGAGATATTTGGAGGCATTTATTTATGTTAAGCTGTTAGAGCATGAAATGCTTAGCCACAGACAGTCAGAAATCATGACATCTTTTGAGAGATAAGTGGATAAACATTTCAAGCAGAGAAAAGATAAAGGTCTACGGGGAGCATGCAAGGCAACGGGACTCTAGGGGAATCCAGGGATATGGAGATCGGGTGGGAAAGTGGAATTGAGGTTGAAGATCAGCCATGATCTTATTGAATGGCGGAGCAGGCTCGAGGGGCTGTATGGCCTACTCCTGCAGCTATTTCTTATGTTTTGCTCTAGGATTAGTTTTAGATTGTTATAGCGAAGAACGGGTACAGATACAATGGGTTGTAAACTTCTAAAGTTCTTTGATGTCGCAGTTTTTTTAAAAAAACACTGCAATAAAAAGGTACAAGAGTTCCCTCTGCATGTTAGAAAAGTAAAACAAATGGTGTGGAATAATTTAAAACTTAAGGCTGAACAATAGAATTTCTAAAGAAAGTCATTTTGCAACAGGAGCTACTGAGTAACACCTCAGAACTATATTTGGCAATGCAATCTGCCCGATACAAGTAAACCTTTAACCATAAAAATTCTTCAACCAAAGACAAAAACAAACATCGGTTTTCTTTCCAAAATTCAAAAGGAGAGAGAAAAAATCTCTCGCTCTCTCTGTCACCACATAAAAAATAAACTGGTCAATTTCTTCATAGCTTTATATTTTAAGCATAGGATAATTTGGAGTGCTGACTTTATTTCTATGCTTAGGGACTGATACAATCCTGTAAGCTCAAGTATCCATTCAGTTGTACTATATGGGAGATTGCCAGTAACCTTCTTTAGAACGAGTAGGTTGGCCTATTTTAATTACTCACATTCTGTGTGTAGCAGCAGTGAACAAACATGATCTGCAGGTGATAAACGCTAGTTCTGTTTTTCATTTATTACAGTAGATATCAAAACCAAAAGACCTTCAGCAATTAACCAGACCAGTCTATTTAAGTTTTTTTTTAAAAGGCAAAAAGCAACACGATAGACATATTATCCAGCACTTCCAGTTCCCCAAATGATCTTGTTGCAGCATTACAAACTAACATTCAAAGAGGAATCTTTCCCCAGACTGGGAGAATGTAACCTCTGCAAATGTAACTGTACGAGAGTGTGACAATTAATAATTTTTGCAAAACATAATAAAAAAGGCCGCATAGAGTTGATGAAAATGATCGCATCCAAAGGGTCACAAGTAAACAGACCATATACAAGCTAAATCCATTATAAATGCATCTATGGCAGGATTTCCTTTATGTTAAAATGCAGGTGTAATTTCACTTGATTGGTTTCCTTTAATATTTATTTTTGTTAAACTACGCGCACATAGAATCCTACATGGAAGAATGACCTCCTGACCATCACATCGTAAATCATTCATGGTCATCAATTAAAGCCAGTGTGACTGTTACTACAGTCACAGAATGAAAGACGTGAAATCCAGATACTACAGATTCCAACACCAAGACAATACCACCAAAGTATACATTACAAATTTTAAAAATATAGATGATTACCTCGTTCAACTGATTTGACAATTGCGCCAGTGGCACTCCAAATGGTCGTGAATCCAAAGTCGCGATCACTGTTTGGCTTCTGATTAATAACTATTCGTGTGTCACTGTACCGTTCCTAAAAAAAAATATCAAAAATCATTGAACAACCCGACACTTGGCTATTCATCTTCATTCATGCTTCCTGGAAAACCAATCCAATAAATCAGTCTGATTGATCTTTTCCTTAACACCCACAATCATCCACAGGCAAGACTGGAATGTCTGGGAACTCTTTGTAAATGAGCTGGGATGAACAGTCCGAAGGCTGCAAAAAAAAGCACTATTCCCAAATGACAAAACCTAGTTTCTGGCTGCTATTTTCCCCATGACAGACACTCAGTGGAAAAAGGCTCTCTATGAATGTGCTCACGCAGTTACGAAAAACTGGTTTTGTCGTGCATTTTAATATTAAGTTGTCCGCGTTAGCCTTTTCATATCGATATCACATTGGGGTTAATTAGTCAAAGAGGTTTTTTTTTTAAAGTGTGCCCTTGTACAAGCAGTCAAGGGAGACTATCGCATTACCAGACAGACCTCAAACGTACACAGTAACCTACTTTTCAGACATACCTGTTGCATGGCTGCTGTGGTAACCTTGTCTGTGGGCAGGCTTGTTGCTTTTGTAAAAGAATTCATTGTTACAGAGCTGAAAGTAGTGTCAGGCTTTGACTCAAGGAGGAAGCTGCTCTTAAGAGATGGAGCCTTTTCTTCTCCCTCCTCCTCCTCCTCCTCATTACTACTCATTACAGAACTGGCCTGTGATTGGTCATCATCTTCCGGTTTTGATAAAAGATTGCTCCTTGTGTACACATCATTTTCCGGTTTTGTGGAAAGATTAACCTGCACAGACCTCTTTTCCTCCCTTTTCAAGGAAGGATTAACCCACACAGATCCCTCTTCCTCCTTTGTCGAGAACCTGCTATTCCTCTTGGATCCTTCTGCTTCTGGCTTGGAGAAGAAACTTGGGGTCGCCTGGAATCTTTTTGAACCATTCATGTCTCCGTTGTATTTAGGCGGCTCAACATGCTGCTGAAAAGGGGAACAAAAATCTCTTTCAGTACAGGTTTCTCAGCGCTTATCCAAAACATTGTTCAAGAACAGACTAAATAGAAGCGTTTGCATTTTACTGACTGGTGACAGCAGTACATCGGTTGGAATACTAGATTTCAGAAAGGGAGTTGGAAGACCACTCAACTGTTCAATAAACCGGTAAGATACAGAGCACTACTCAGATAACATCTGAACAACAGAGTTAATAAGCGTTCCCTCCCTCTCCGAACTCATGCTGGGGTACGAGTCCATGTCACCAACTGGGCTTCATTCCTTCAACAAAGTGGCCAACATGAACTGAGACAGTACATTTCCGAAGGCTATTCAACTGTAGGAGGACTTCACAACCAAGCCTAATCCTCTCGTCACCCAATGTCCATTTTTGACAGGGCTTACTGCAGAGCGATCAGAAACAGCAATGCTCATCTATTTCTTCCCCTTCCTTGTTCAGGACCACAAACCCCACGCGTAGTTCTCCTCATGAAGGTTTGACAATAATATCAAATAGCGTATGATGGCTCCACTGTATCTCTGAACTATTTTATAAGGAATGAAGCCAATCTAGCTTCCCCTGGTAGAAACATCCAATGCAAAGTAAAAAAAAAAAAGAATTCTGGTTAAGAACCCTGAAACAGCCGCAGATCGTCACATTACAGTAGCAGTCGCACAATGCCTACCTTTCAGGCCAAATGCCAACGACAGAACCAAACCTAACCTTATTCCAAAATCCAGGGTATTAGTCACACCACGGTAAAAAGTTGTACTTGTGACTTATATCAGAGGTCCAGTTTGAAAATCTGTGATCTTATTTATGTATAAGCTGCAGTCCCAGGTTTACGTGGCATAAAATACCTCTCTGACAATGCGACTTACACAGATTTTATACAGTCATCTTTGAGATGTTAAGAATCTTGCATTAAAGTAATGCGTTTGGGACATTTTACCCCTGCTCCTCCCGTATATCTCATTTTTTTTCTTTTCCTGTTATGAATGTAGGGCAAATCCCACCACTATATCTTAGAGAAACAAATGCAATTGCCAAGTTTCAGTGCCTTCAGCTCAAACAGAGCGAGAAGCTGCACTCGCCAGTGATAAATTATTGTATTCCAGAGGGGGGGGGTGGTGGGGGTGAGGAAATTATCTTAGTATGCAAGGCATGGAGGGCAAGAAATTCAATTGACTAGCACTGGCCGTTAGCGCCCCACTCGGGCGCGAACGGTCCACTAAGCATTTTACTGGCCGAGCGCCACGCTGTCAGTGCCTCTTGCGGCGACGCAAACAGTTAGTGCTGTGCCCTTTAGCGCCATCCACTTGGTGACGTCAATGAGTATGCAACGCCCCGTTAGCACCCCAGACGCGAACGTCAGCGGGTTTGCCTGCCTTATCGCCTGCCGCTAATCTCGGCAGAAAAAGGCAGGCGTTCATGGCTGTCAGAGAAGCTGCAGGGGCTCTAACTAAAGGGTTGAGCAATTGGATCTTTATCCTTTAAGAATCGGAGATGTGGTTGCACTTTTTTCCATTGGTTTCACTTTCTTTGCTGTATAACACGCTTCCTGATGTTCAAATTCGCTCCCTTGCATTTTTTCGAAGTGATCAGGCGCTCCAGGTGACCTCCCCTTTAAGCGGTAGGATGCCAGTATTACAGCGGCAAGAACGTCATTAGCGCTCCCGCGCTAGCACCCCGCGATTCCAGTCTCGCGCCCCAAGAGAAGTGTGCACTCCACTCCACTCCACTCCACTCCACTCCACTCCACTCCGGCTAAAAGTGAATAACGGGATTGGAGGCGGTAAACATCGCCCGGCACTAAAGTTAGTGACCAGGCGGTGTCACCAACTCAAACCGGGCTGTAGTGAATTTTTAGCCCATATTTTTTTAAAACACACTCAGATTTCCTTCAAAGCGCATAGCCAACTTGGTAAATTACCTTTTGAAACAAGTTTACAAGGGAAGACAATAATGCTACCACCGCGCAGATCACAGTGGAAAGATGCACATAATAAAACATTCATGTTACACCAGCTGCCGAATGGACAATATTTTACCTGTTTTTAAGAACAATCTATTTCTAGCTTCGTCAGGAACTGCATCCACTTTAAAACTCCCGACTGAGGCAAAAACACCCCTTTAACCCAATCCCAATTACATGAACATACACTGGGGGGGGGGCTATAGTTACCGGATATGTTAAAAGCAAAGTTAATATCTGACTGAGATCCACCAATTGCTTGAACATTTAGCACAGGGAAGGAAAATAGGCCAATCTGAGAAACCTTAATTAACTTAGCATGCAAAGGGACATGATGTGGTTCACGTTTACAACACTCGTACAGTTCTTTATTTAGCAAGTAGTTTGCATTTCGTCTGAAGGCCCACCATAGGGGGAAAAAAGGCTCCATCTGGCCCCATCTTCCTAAGGCAAAATATTTGGGTGTTCACATGCCAGTATACTTGTTACACTCAAACACATTACGGTAATGCAGGAGTTAAAGCAGTGAACAGCTAGGACTTCTTTCTAACCAGTACTCACTGTCTTAAATTGATATGTCCCATTAAAATTAAATTAGATACCAACTGAAGACAACCAATAGCTGATTAAAATGGAGACAGAGTAGGAGCTCCTTTGTAAATGGAACAGCGCATTTAAAAAGAATCTTTTGTTGCCACTGTGGGGCACGAGCCGAATATTTCACGGTGCCTGCACAATTTCATTCAAGATTTTCTATGAGAATACATCAATGCAGAAATTAGGGGGTTGATATTGAGATACGCTACAGTGCGGCGCTTCATCCTTAGTACAAAAATAGCATGCTGACTGTGGCCTCTGGCATCCACAGATGCCAAAACCATCACATCCTGTATTGTGCCAGGGAGGACTGGCAGCAGCAGACAGCAGCTAAAGTTCGCTATTACTCAAAACCATTATTAGATTGTGTACTAACCTGGCTTGCTTGGATCTTGTAACATCAAGGACAGTATTCTTGGGAGGGGGGGGGGGGGGGAAAGGCAGGAGAGGGTAATTGGATGGATCTGTGCTTAACAATGATACTAATTTGTCTTGAATATTTGGGCACCAATTTAAAAAGAAAGAAATTCGAAGTTTACGCACAGTGAGTGTTTCTCTTTCCTCCCAAAAGGAAGCCAAAAATGTAAATGCAAACAAAAAGCAATTTTAAAAAACTGCAGATGCTGAACATCTGAAACAAAACAATAAATGCTGGAGTTTTTGAAGCAGGATCAGCAACAACCGTGGCTGTACCCTTCACACATGCTTTCCTGAAGTGAATGTTTACCAGCATTTTATGTTTGAGTTTTACACATTGAAATGCCACATATTGCTATTGGTTTACGTATGCTGTTACAATTGAAAAAGTGTTTGCACAAATGACAACCGCTGAAATTAAAATTGAACGCACTGGCTTGGTGGTTTTAAGCTTCTGCTTCAAGTGGTGCAAAAATTTTCTGAATTCCCCTTCACTATGCCTACTTCCAAAACTGAAAATACTGAAATTAACTGTAGTGTCGTCCAAAACTGAAATATCTGCATAATCTCGTCCAGAAATGAAATGAAGTCAGAGTGGAGGAGTTTACTCACATTTTGCACCAGTGTCAACAAAATAAAATGAGAATGCAGAGCGCAAGAAATAAAAGAAATCTATATGGCTGCTAAGTTGCAGATCCAAAGAGAACTGGTTCATTATTGATAAAGCTCGCAACCTGAAACCATGAACACATCCGAAGGGAAACGGACCCAAACCAATACACTTAATGAAAACAAAACCGACTCTGGAACGGTTTGCTTAAATAAACATATTGGATTTATCCAGAGCTACTTACCGGATAAGATCGAGTGAGGGAGGAGACTTTATTAGATTGTGTTCCATAGGGTCTTGGCACAACCACAGGTGCAATCCTGGATATATCAGGCCTTTGGTAATTCCGAGGCAGCGAACTTGAAACCCGACTTTGCTCCGTTTTAGAGTCCATTGAATGGCGGGTGTACAAAGGAACTTGGCTTGGCTTTTCTGACATATTGTTGACTGTACTTTTCAATTTTGATGCTGTCAGGCTCTCTGAGGCTTGACGTGGAGGTGCCAAAGAAACAGTCTCACGCCTCTGGGAAATGAAAGGAGTTTCACTTGCCACTGCCGAACTCCTTTCGTACAAACGTCTTGGAGGCTTATTTTCTTCAACAAACACGTCTTCATCGGAGGAGTTCAGCTTTCTGTAGTCGGTTTGGTCGCCACTGTGCGGCCCCTGCTGTCTGAACTCCCTGTGAGGGAGGGGAGAGAGAGAAAAAAAAAAGAGGGAGAGAGCAAAAACACTCATTAGAATGAATGCGAAACTGAGATGATAAGTAGGTGTGGTCTGTGAAAGTATTTAGTTAGGTTGCAATTTGTATACAGTGGTCCAACTGAGAGAAGTTCGTACAAACTGCAAAACTAGTCAGCTTCAAGATAATTAGTGTCGTATTTCAATACCCACAAAAGGAACCCGAATACAAAATGAACTACATTTGCTGTTTGCCTTCTATATTCAGCAGCATTACTTGAACAATTACCCCACCCCCCACCCACCACTCCCCCCAACCTTCTATGCATTTTGAATTCAGAACATAAGGAATTGAATATCTGGTGACTTTCACAGGAAATAAAGTCCAATCCTAAAATAAATGTGACCGCACATTTCCCTTCCATCTGTTAAGCCTTACACTTTAATGAGTGATGTCCAAAAAGTATTTTTAGTGCTGATAAAACATTCCAGATTTCACTTAACTATCTTTGGTCAATTCCCTAACATTTTTCTGAAGTCCCGATACTATCTACATCAGTTATCTGACAAATTTAAGCTGCTTAATGTCACAATGTTATTAATTAATTCTATGCACGTCATTATCTTCTCAAACCCGACTTGTACAATCAGTAGAATCAAAATCTCCAAAGCAGTAGCAAGTGTTCCTGTGAACTAAAACTGTCCCAGCTGATTCTCGAGAGAAAAAAAAAGATATACAAGATTTCTGCTCACGTAGTCATTTCAGTGGGGTACAGGCCCTGACCAGAATCCGAGCAGTGTATTTTACCACCAAACTTTCAATAAGTTACCAGATTCCAGATTCCTCAGGATTGTACACAAATAAGAAATTGGCATCATGCATTACCCTCACCTAGGCTTTATTTTTGCTGTGAGTGGTCGATACAAAAAAATGCCATCCTTTGTAGGTGTCGCATGGGAGTTTACAGCGATCATCTGGATTTTACCTAACATACAGCAGATCTATGCTGCAACAAACCCCTCAATATAGGAAGAAAATCTGGATCTGTAAACCTCAATTTAAAATCTAACTGAGGATTTTTTTTATTGGAACTATTATTAGATCATTAAGGTTATAAGATCACTTAAATGTTACCCAGCATTTTCTTGCTGATTATATATACTGTGCATTCCTTTTACATCCCATAACCTCTAATCCATCAAAAATGTTTGACTATTGCTAGCCTCTAAATAACACACGGTCACTGCAATTAATACGTGAAATCTGAACCCAACTGTTTCGTGAGTAGCCGCCATTCAAAAGCAAACAAAAAAAAGTTAACTGTTTAGGGAGATGGTAGATAAATACATTGCCTTGCCTTTTAATGCACACATATGGGTGCAGGCTTCATTTGGCCATCTTCCATCAGAGTTGTGAATTTGCCAAACAAACACAAAACTTCATTTAAATGAAGACTAGTCCAAAACGTTTGATACAAGCAAAAGTTAAAAATTTGCCAACTTTGTGACCGTTTTTTGGTTGATATTTCACCATTTTGGCAAAAAACGGTGAAGCGGGAAATTCGGAGAAGACTTGCATGCCAGTGGTTTTTAAGTACCGTTGGGGAGCGGACTGCTGGCGTGCAAGACTCGAAATAGCGCTTTCGCCTAAAATTTGGCTCACAGCGCACCCGTAGTTAGAACGAAGAAAAACACCCGGGAAAAACCTGCGTTGCTGCCATTGGAACAGCGGTAGGTATGAAGACCTGCAAAAAAGTTAATATTTTTATTTTTTAATTCTTTTGCAGCGATTTGATAATTAAGTGTCTTGTGAATGTTTTAGGATTTTTTTATTTTTAAATTTTTTGGGGGGTATTTTCCGCTCTCCCGAGGCCTAACTCGCAGTGGTATCGGCCTCAGATAAAAGTTGCAGAAAATTTGTGGTTTGCGTCACGAATCCTTGTGCAACGCCGATTTTTACCGTTGGACGGATTGAAGTCCGAATTTTAGGCCTCGTAATGGTAGCGGAGTGATAGCGGTATTTTTGGCGAAAAAATACTGCTATCACCAAAAACTGAATTTCTAGCCCTATAGGATCACATAGGATATATGGCACAGAAACAGGCCATTCGGCCCAACCAGTCCATGCCAGCATTTATGCTCCACTCGAGCATCCTCCCGTCTTTCCTCATCTATCAGCCTAACCCTCTATTCCCTTCTTCCTCATTTGCTTGTCTAGCCTCCCCTTAAATGCATCTATACTATTTGCCTCAACTACTCCCTGTGGTAGTGAGTTCTTAATATACATTTTAGATAATACACAAGCTTTAAAGTGGCTTTCCATTTTTAAGGCAGACTTATAGGGACTTACTACTATAGCACTACCACCTGTCTCCGTATTTAAGGAAGGATATATTTGCATTGGAGGCTGTTCAGAGAAGGTTCACTAGGTTGATTCCGGAGATTAGGAGGTTGATTTATGAAGATAGGTTGAGTAGGTTGGGCCTATACACATTGGAGTTCAGAAGAATGAGAGGTGATCTTATCGAAACATATAAGATAATGAGGGGGCTTGTCAAAGTGGATGCAGAGAGGATATTTCTACATAGGGGAAACTAAAACTAGGAGACATAGTCTCACAATAAGGGGCCGCCCATTTAAAACTGAGATGAGGATGAATTTCTTGTCTCAGAGGATTGTAAATCTACGGAATTCTCTGCCCCAGAGAGCTGTGAAGGCTGGGTCATTGAATATATTTAAGGCAAAGATAGACAGATTTTCTGAGCGATAAGGGAGTAAAGGGTTATGGGGAGCAGGCAGGGAAGTAGAGCAGAGTCCATGATCAGATCAACCATGATCTTATTAAATGGCGGAGCAGGCCCAAAGGGCCAAATGGCCTACTCCTGCTCCTATTTCTTATGTTCTTATGTAATAAGCAGCCATCATAAATAAAGATGTAAATCAAGTCCAACTACCAAAAGATTTCACCACAAAAGGGAAGGTAATGTGACCGTTATACTGTGGATTAGATCTACCAGGGAGCCTTTGACAAAATTAAAACAGAACATCACTGTCCGATCACTGGTTAAGTGCAGCTACTAGAGGTTGGATTACACTATTACACGTAGTATAATAATAATGAATGTATTTATTCTAAACACATTGTTATCCCAAGAAAAGGAACTGATATACTGAGAATACATTGACCCCGTCTTTTGATTGCCCCATTTAGTATATATTACATGCTGCTATTGCTTATGCAAATGCCATTTATAATACAAAATGTTTATTTCATAAATATTAATATTGATTCCAAATGGACATTTTCCTTGTGCATTTAACGGTTGGTATGGTTATGCCAGCAGCCAAATATAGATAAATGACCTTGCCTTCTGCTCCCCCGACCCTCCATGCTATGAGAACTAATGATGTCTGCAAGTAGCAAACGCAAAACCCAAACTGGTACATTCTTGAATATAAAACAAAGAGGCAGCTGCGGAACCCGTGAGCAACATTCTGCCTCACTATCGAGGCTTATTGGAGCAATTCGAAACATTGGAGAATTCCGGGGTCACCTCTCTTCCCTCATTTTTCTGAATGTCTTTGCGGCTCGAGCACTCTCTGTAGTTGTTATTTTCTCAATTTCTTCTCTCTCGTCCTTCTTCTTCTGTAGGTCTGAGGTAAAACTTTTACGACGATTCTTCCACTTTGCCAGGTCCTAGTCATATTTTTTTTTAAACAAACAAAATAAAAACAAATTATTAATGTTTCTACAAACCTTATCTTATCAGCTGAAATGCATACATACACGGAAGGAGAATTTGTATCCCACTTAGATGCTAATGCATACACTGGTGTTCCACGTCAGTAGATCTGGAATGCAATATTCATATTCTATTATTTATCTGGGTTACAACACAGCTGAACGGCGGGCATCTGGTACTAGATTTTCAGAATGCAATCTGTCTGATGCAAGTAGACTACAGACTTCTCTTTGTCAAGCCAGTCTCAGAACTATTGGCAAGCAATGTCACACCAGCAGTTTAATCTTACACCCAAAACATTCTCAACATTTACATTTACATTTAGAGACGTATCAATATAAATAAGGGCAACTTTGAGGTTGACGGGTGTTAAGTGACAACCAAAAAAACTGAAGTATAAAATAGTGCTTGAAACAAAAAATTAAATCTTCAAACATTTCAAACACTAAGGCCGGAATTTTCACAGGAAAAAATGGGTGGGGGGGGGGGGGGGAAGGTGTGATGGGGAAGTGAAAGTCAGAAAAATCTAAAAACCCGACCCCCAAACTGCGCACTTTCACCTTTTACTCAGGCAAGATGATTGGTGGGGTGGGGGGGGGGCATGGGCAGCCAATCCGCTGCCAGGAGGCGAGTTGGTATTTTACATATTATAATGGGGCCTGGAGCCTCTACTTTAAGCAGCTTTGCGCGTTTTACTGCAGGCGGCCAGGGATCCTCCGGGGCTCAGGATTCCCGGTGGCTGCAACGAGGCGGTCTCAGCTTCGGGGAGCAATCCTGGAGCAGGAGTGTTTCGTCCCGGGCCCCCCCCTCCCCCAAAAGCTACCTCATCAGCAGCCTGCACCCCCGTGTCCGGACCCATCTAGGGACAAGTGCCTGGCCTCCGTTGGTGTGGCTCAAATGACCAATTTATTGTAGCCATGCCCCAGCACTGAAGTGTTGCCGAACCACGGCACAGGGTACAAAGTGTAGGGTAATACAAAGAGTCAATGTGTAGGTGATCTTATGAAAAGTGTCTTCCCTCCCCTGCCCAGTTTCACTTCGCATAAACGCGCACTATCCTCCTTGAAATTAAATATTATTTTTATTAAATTTTTCTTGCTATAGTTCCATACAACACAAAAATACACAGCCTTAAATCAACCTCTTCCCTTCATAGTGCATTACTTCCTGGAGCCACATATTGTTCCATAACAAATAGAATGAAAGATTTATTCCAAGTTCCAAAATTATTTTAAAGCTGTGCCTTTAGCCACCTATTTCCCACACTCTGGAATCCCCTTGTTAAACACCTCCGCCTCCCGACTCCCTTTCCTCCTTCAAGCCTCCACATAAAACCTACCTCTATTATCAAGCTTTTGGTCACCCATCCCAATTTCCCTTAATCCTCTTAATAAATACTTTGCCTAAGTCTTCACAAAAGAGAGGGGTGATGCAGATGTTGTAGTTAAGGAGGAGGAGTGTGAAATATGAGATGAGATAAAGATAGTGAGAGAGGATATATTACTGTGTTTAGCACCTTTGGATAAATCCCCAGGCCCGGATGAAATGCATCCTAGGCTGTTAAGATAAGCAAGAGAGGAAATAGTGGAGGCTCTGACCATCATTTTCCAATCCTCACTGGCTTCAGGTGTGGTGCCAGAGGACTGGAGGATTGCTAAAGTTGTACCGTTGTTTAAAAAGGGAGAAAGGGATAGACCGAGTAATTACAGGCCAGTCAGCCTAACCTCAGTTGTGGGGAAATTCTTGGAAAAAATTCTGAGGGATTTAGAAAGGCATAGATTAATCAAGGACAGTCAGCGTGGATTTGTTAAAGGAAGTTCGTATCTGACTAACTTGATTTTTGGAGGAGGTAAAAAGGAGGGTTTTTCAAAAATCAGGTTGTGCAAAATGTATGCAACTTGCAGATGTTCCTTTGGTCCAGTGTTGAATATGGAGTGAAATGGAAAGACTGCTTTTAACTCACATTCTGCCACTGCTGGTCCTGCTCTTGCAAAGCATTCTTCATTTTCAGCATTTCTTCATATCTTACAGATTTAGGAAGTTTAACAGCATCTTCAGCAGACACATCATTGAGCGATTTACTCCTAAAATAAAAGGATATATTCAATAGCCAGAAAATCCATGCATGTTCATTGCGGACAGGAGCATTAATCACTGACTTGAACAAAATAGTCCCATTCGGTATAATTGGTCATTTTTACTCACCCGTGGAGCTGTTTATTTACATATTTATGGGTACAATTTCTCAAAAGATAATTACAGCAAGAATGAAATGCACCTCATCAACTAAACAGCATGTCTCTCTGGAAAATGTAATGTTACGCACAATTAGCCAACAAATTCACTGTACCCCTCATTCAATATATTCCCAGTATGACGATTGCATTTAATATTTGGTGCCAAACTTCACGACATTTTGTTTTAATGGTAATGCAAATGAACACAATTATATTAATTGCACTAAATATTACAATAGTTTTGATTCACATTAATGTTCTTATCTATTGCAATTCATCAGTTATAACAAATGCAGAAACTATCAGTGCTTGCATCAGATATTTTGGCGACGTGAAACTGCAAGATTCGGATCCGATACATTTGCATATGATGAACTATTCAAAAACCCAAAGCCAGCCTGAATTAAACCAGCTATGATCCGCTCAAACATGAATCTGGCATGGTATTGTAAACATGTGGTTTAGAGACATGTAAATCTAGTCTATTGAAAACAACTGCATCGCCACATCCAGACACTAGGAGGCCTATCGACATAATATGGGCTATCAGTATAGGAACGCTTAACCTGCTCATCTGAAATTCACCCCACCTCCCATGTTAAAATAAATGGTTTAATACTTCGGCTAAAAACAGGCTACTCCTCCGCGAAGTACTAGAATCTCTGGACGTGCATCCTGTAAGCAAGATTTCAGGGCCATGGTTTTTTTTTTGTTTCAGCTGGGCAACTTAACAGAATTCAGAAACAAAACGCCTGCACAAACATTAGCTGCTCAGCTAATCAAAAGATTTGACGGAATTTAACCATCTTGCTCAGTCGGACTGCGAGCGCACTTATCCAGGAAACATTTGGTAGTTTAATATATCCGAATATTCATGCAACTTAGATTAGTCCGAATAGTCTTAATTATAAAAAAAACACGTCATCAATTACTTGGTTAATCCTGCAATGTGTGTCTGGACACTTAAAAATATTCACCTGAAACAGAGACTAGTTTTATATTTAAAAGGCATTTATTTGATATCTGTAACAAGTTGGAATGCTTCCAAATAAGTTGGAAGATGGGCCTGGTCTTAGTACCAGCAGAGAGATAGAGGGGGAAGGAACATACGATGGATGATCGACCAACACTAGGTGATCAGTTCCTGACCAGTAGAGGTCCAAGTATAATCCATCTGCCCACTCCCTCTAATTAGAAATAGTACATGGCATGCAAATCTTAAAGGACCTTAAGTCACACAGAAATGAATAACAAAAACCAGACCAAAAGCTATTACTCCACAGGACAGCAATCCTCATTTCAAGATGTGAGGACATCACAAATAATCTGGAAAGGGATATAGACAGGCTAAGTGAGTGGGCAAGAATTTGGCAGATGGAATATAATGTGGGAAAATGTGAGGTTATCCACTTTGGTAGGAAAAAGAAGAAAGCAAATTATTATTTAAATGGGGAGGGATTACAAAATGCGGTAGTAGATGGGATCTGGGAGTCCTTTTACATGAAACACAAAATGTTAGAATGCAGGTACAGCAAGTAAATGGATTGTTGGCCTTTATTGCAAGGGGGATCAAGTGTAAAACTAGGGAAGTCCTGCTAAAACTGTACAGGGCGTTGGTAAGACCACACCTGGAGTATTGCATGCAGTTTTGGTCTCCTTATTTAAGGAAGGACATGCTTACACTGGAGGCAGTTCAGAGAAGGTTCACTTGGTTGATTCCAGAAATGAGGGGGTTGACTTATGACATTAGATTGAGTAGGTTGGGCCTATACTCATTGGAGTTTAGAAGAATGAGAGGTGATCTTATTGAAACATATAAGACTCTGAGGGGGCTTGACAGGGTAGATGCAGAGAGGATGTTTCCCCTTGTGGGGGATTCTAGAACTAGGGGGCATAGTTTCAGAATAAGGGGTCACCCATTTAAAATGGAAATGAGGAGGAATCTCTTCTCTGAGGGTTGTGAATCCTTGGAATTCTCTACCCCAGAGAGCTGTGGAGGCTAGGTCATTGAATATATTTAAGGTCGAGATAGACAGATTTTTGAAAGATAAGGGAGTCAAGGGTTATGGTGAGCAGGCAGGGAAGTGGAGTTGAGGCCAGGATCAGATCAGCCATGATTTTATTGAATGGCGGAGCAGGCTCGAGGGCCCAAATGGCCTACTCCTGCTCCTATTTCCTGTGTTCTTATGGGCCCGAAATTGGTGAATGCCCCCGCCTGCCCAAGTGCCGCCCAAAGGACCGCCGAGGTACCCGGCGTTTCTTTGACCGGGATATTCATCAACAAGGTCCCTCGAAGGTCGGCAGGCGGCAAATAAGGGAGATATGTCGCCAATCTGGGCATACAGCCAGTGGGAGCTCCCAAAGGTGCTTACCGCCCAAGTGCCACCGAGGATGGAGACGGGCCCACGGAGGGTCGAAGACCAGCAAAGAAAAATCATCAGGAAAAAAAAGAACAATCGGAAGACCTTCAGGGAACCCCATTGAGGTAAATAGCTGTGGGGGAAAAAAAAAAGTTTGCTAATCTTTTTTTCATGATCTTCATACTTACCATCGGGGGCAGAACAGCCTCCAGCCAGCGGCCCATCCCCGTTCTGCCGCCGAGTCCCACCCACAGGAATCTGGGAGCCCAGTGGGCGGGAGCTCAGTTGCGCCACTCGGCTGTCCGCTGATGTTAGCGGGCGCTTCCCGGCGGCTCTCCCCTCCGGCCCACCTCAAAAGTGGCACTGGGCGGCTCTTCCAGAGGAATGTCGGCGGCAGTGGGCGGCGAGTTC
Source organism: Pristiophorus japonicus (assembly GCF_044704955.1). Taxonomy (NCBI): domain Eukaryota; kingdom Metazoa; phylum Chordata; class Chondrichthyes; family Pristiophoridae; genus Pristiophorus; species Pristiophorus japonicus. Next base: position 26,221,772 of record NC_091986.1, read on the forward strand.
ATCAATTTCGGGCCCTCTGTATTTCTACCACTATCAATCCCATACCTGATCAAAATATGTTTGCAGGACAGGTATTGTGTTCAGTTGCTAACCTTTATGCTTGCTGTAGGGTTCAAGATGCAGGTTACAATTATATAACTAAGTGACTATGCAGCTTTATCTTTAACAATACACTGTCAGCCAAAGTCAAATCAAGCTGCAAATAAGCCAAACGTTGCTTTGCATCTGTTCCGCTAAAGCAACTGCAATATGCAACTATTTCTGACCATCACCGCTTAGCATGCCAGCTGTGTTAGGTGCGTATCTTATTACAGCAGCTGTGACACTCATCTGGGAATTCTTAATTTTGCACTGGTTTTGTAAAATATTACTAACAAATTACTTAAGTAATGGAGTGTACAGATAAGACCAGTGCGCCATGATATTAAAGTAGAATAGCATGACACGCTGTTATAGCTTTGTTTAAATTTTAGAACTGGCAGATACTTAAATGCGATTAGTCTAATCGATTCATGGAAACACAGAGAGAAGAGCTTTTAAAGCAAACTCGGCCTATTGTTACTGATGAACATGCATGCTCTCCTATCCATTGTACTTGGGTACAGTTTACACTGAGAACCGTGGAGAAATGCAGGAGCAAGAGAGGCAACATTCTATCCAATGCATTGTTTCAACATTAAAAACTTTATAAAGTTATGGAATAAATTATTTGATTTATAAAGCATGTATTAAAAATTTAGGAAACTAAATCAAGGAAAGTTTACAAAATGATTGGATTTTTAAGAATGCATTTTACATAATCTTGGTTTGAGGTTCTAATGCCTCAACGTTTACAGAAGTTAGATAGCTTGGGGCTGATTATCCTCCTACAAACCTACTTAAATTCATGTGCCTTGCTACGTGCATCACCAAGGACATCAAAATCTATTTAAATTGGATTGTGATCAATTATCTATGCTGTTAACACATATTGGGCATATTGGCCTGGAATTTGCAGTCAGTGGTGAAGCAACGACATTCACTGCTGGCCCCGAAGTATGCTCCGTACAAAGATCTCGTGATCCCCGTGTCGAGAACTTCGGGTTTTCCGACCCACACTTCAATGGACTGCAGTGGGATCCCCTTGCGTGAAGTGCTGTGACTTAACAGGCTGTCTAAGCAGCCAATCAAAAGGCAGAATTCTCACAGACAGCGAACAAGGAAGTGGGTAAGCCCTTAAAATTCTAACTTTTTAAAATAGTTAAAGAGAGCAAAAGAAAGATTGGGGCTTTCACACGGGGAAAAGGCAAACCTGAAATAAAGATGCTCAAACATTTTTGTAAAAAAATTTAAAAAAATGTTTTAAGTTTCTTAAAGATTTTAATCTTTTTTAAATTAAAATAGACAAATTTCACACTGCACAAAATTAAAATTAGTTTTCCAGGCTCTTACAATTTGTTTAGCAGTCAATATGCCGTTAAAACCAGAGTTAGGCCTAATCCCTTTGGTTCTAATTTAGTGGAGAATTTAATAGCACACTTACTGCAGAAGAGCTGAAGTTTTCGTCCATTTCAATTATTTGAGTGATTATTTGACTGATTGTCGGCTCTGTTGGGGGAAGGGGGGGTGGGGGGCACAGAGCAGCCTGTTTCGGAGCCGTCAATGACCGGCCACAACTTGAGGATTTCCGCATGTGCCAAATCCCCAAGTTGCGGTCAGTTTCAACGGTGGAATGGCAGCGAATGCTGCGAGTTCACCGTCATCTCGACCCCAAACTCTAGGCCAATAAAACCCCTTCAAAACAAGTTACCTTACCCCCAACTCTGCTCATTTTTAAATTCAGGTTTTATCATCAGTATTGAAAATATTATGAAAGTAATTATCATTTTTAAGAAAGAATGGATATCCTGAAGCTCATATTTGACCAATTTCTGTACTGTTATTAGATTTACAAGAGATGGTGGAATTTATTGATCCCAATTACAAATCCATGGACTAAAAATTAATACAATTGATCTTTTAACATGATCTTCATCTTTTACTTGTCAAGAATTTACAGTTAAAACTGGGCTGACTTTAACGTGTTGTTTTCTTGCATACAGCGGAAAGCATAGAACTGCAACCTTACAGTACCATTCTCAGGGATTGAATGCACTGGGGTATTAACACACACAAAGCAATTAAAATTAAATCCCCAGCTCAGAGACACACTTGGGGGCTATTGGGACAGCATTTCATTAGCCTTGTTTTGCAAGCGTGTTATGTTTGTGTTGGCACACAAAGCACAATACAAAACATACATTGCACATATACAGCTAAGCACTTTCGACTTGATTAAACTTACCCTAAGTCAATATCAGCTGACCTTTGAAGAAGTCTAAAGAATTGAAGAAAATCAATAAAAAAAGCATGTAACTGTGTTAACATTGCAAAGCCATGGTCAATACAAAATGGTTCCAGTTGTAACCCCGGGTGTGCATTATTTTGTAATAAGTACAGGAGATGTCACACAAGTAATCTGCTTATACCAGAGTTTACTAAATTCCCACTGTTGAATAAACTGCTCTTTTATGGCATCAGCAACAAATGCAATAATTAATATTTGAAAGGTTAGATGTGCAAATCCATAAAAAATCATTTTGAACCCATCTCATCTGGGTGAAGTAAACATCAAAGTATAGCACAGTGGGAAATACAATTGATTATATCAAAACTCAGAATTATTGCTGAGAATTAAAAAATGTCTGAAGTGGCCATAATGCCATTTTTAACATTTACTTAATCAAAATATCAAGAGAAACTAAAATCATCAGGGTATTCTACAAATTTGTACATTAGCATCAGGGGTTGGGTAGCATAGTGGTTATGTTACTGGACTAGTAATCCAGATACCTGGACTAATGATCTGGAGACGTGAGTTCCAATTTAAATTTGGAATTAAAAAGCTAGCATCAGTAATGGTGACCATGGGCTCAATTTTCCCCAGTGATTTGCACCGTTTTTTTGGGGCGCGACACTTTTTTTGGCCTAAGTTAAAAAATACAAGTTTCCCCAATTAATGAACGCCAGTGTAACTCAGTTAGTTACCATTTTTTTAGGGGTTTTTTTTGAGTCATGGGGCGTAACATGTCACCCGTGCCAATTCTGGCCATTTAGGCGAGTTTGGCCAGCTCCGATTTACTCCAATTCTTCTTAGGCCGGTGTATGTGGCCTCTGTAGAAAAACCTTCTGGTGAGTTAAGAAAATGGGCTCAGGTAAGTAAATTAGTGCAGCAGATGTCTGGACAGCAGCAACAGGGGAGGCAAGAGTGGGAGAGAGGGGCGGGAAGCCTTTTGGGCATAGTTAGGAGAGAGGACCGGGAGGGAGGAGGCCGTTTGGCCTGGGATAGGTGTGGGGACCAGGACTGGGAGGCCATTGAGCCAGGGATAGGTGCGGGGACCGGCACTGGGAGGCCATTCGGCCAAGGATAGGTGTGGCGACCGGGAGGGAGGAGGCCATTTGGCCTGGGATAGGTGTGAGGACTGAGGCCGGGAGGCCATTCGGTCTGTGATAGGTGCGGGGACCAGGAGGGAGGAGGCTATTTGGTCTGGAATAGGAGCGGGGACCGGCATCGGAGGCGGGGGGGGGGGGGAAGAGACTTTAATAATTTAATGGAGGTAAGTTGCTGCAATGTTTAATGTACCTGGTAAGTTGCTGCAATGTATTTTAATGTGCTTGTGCAGGTTGCTGTGAGCTGGCTGTATGTTTCACTTTCCAGCCTCCGTCCGCATTGTGTCCTTGATTTCCATGGCAACCCGATCTTTTTGGTGCAAATCTTGGGCTCCACGCCCAAAATTAAACAACAGGCTAGCCGGTGACAAAATGAAGAAACCAAACGGGGAAACTTGGATGATTTTTTTTTGGCGTATTTGGGCACAAAAAAAACGGGCGTAACTTTTCAAGTACGCCAAAAAAACAGCTTTAGGGAAAATTGAGCCCCATGAAACTACCGGGTTGTCAGAAAAACCCAACTGGTTCACCAATGTTCTTTAGGGAAGGAAATCTGCCGTCCTCACCTGGCCTGTATGTGACTCCAGACCCACAGCAATGTGGTTGGCTCTTAACTACCCTCTAAAATGGCTGAGTAAACCACTCAGTTGTACCAAATCACCAAGACAAAGTCAGCACTGTGTGGGAGTGCCTTCACCAGCTTCTCAAGGACAATTAGGAACAGGCAATAAATGGCGGCCTTGCCAACAACGCCTGCACCCAGTGAACGAATAAATAAGAAAAAAATATCTGTATGCATGGATCCTGTGCTTCAAACCTGCAAAGAGGTTGCAAACCAGACACTGCAACATAACTATATTTAAGGTTTAATAATAGAACAACAAAGTAAACAGTATATGAAAAAGGACAATAGATCTTATGGTCCTCAATGTACAGAAATATCTCAAACATTAATGAAATATTAACGAACATGTATTCTTTTATAGTCTCATTTATTAAGTACCAAATACACTTGTTGCTGCAATGCCCTATCTGTATTAGACAAACTCAGTGACTTGTATTATGAGGAACTAAACATTTGTAAAATCATTAAATGCACAAAAAGCATGCAATCTTCAATCAAAACAGATGTCCAAAAAATATTTTGATCACCAGCCAATGTCATGAAACAACTTAGTACTGTATTTGGCTGAAAGTTGCTTTGTGAAAGCAGAAGGAATTTATGTATTGTGAATTTAAATGAGACCTCACTTTACAATATTCGATCTTTTCCTGGCTATCGTGATGGCTTGTTGAAAATATGCTTTTCATAGGTGAAAGAGAGATTAATAATTCTTTCAGTTTATCAAACTGCTTTGACTAGACAAATGGACAGATAGATTTGATGTGGGCTCGCTCCTTTATCCCCATCTCATTAGATCTGGGGTGTGTATTATTTTAGGATCCCTGCTGCTCCATCAAAGGCTTTGATGGATTATCAATGTGTTCAAAGCCAGCGTTTTAGGAGGTCCACAACATAAGGAACAAGGTCGGCAATGCAATAGCTATATGAAAAGTCACATCGATCATCATGGATGGAGCCATGTCTTTCAAAGTGATGGATAATTTAACAATTAAAAGCAAGTTGACAATTTGAGAAAATGGTGGTGTAAGGGCAATAGCACAGGAGATGGAAGGGTAACATTTGATAGGGTGAACATAAGCAAATTTCCAAGGATAAAAAAGATGGACTAAGAGTTGGAGGCTGAACAATCAGTTACAAATAAATCCAGGTGCACAATACTGTCTGTACAAAGTATGAAAAGAGCTATGGAACGTCAAAGGTCAATATCATGATGGAAATATTTTTGTTTGAAATAGAAATATGCCACCAAGTAAGATTTAAAAACCATTCTACACCATCAGCAGTACTGTGTTACATTTACCTTTGAGAAAAAGATTGGATCAGATTTCTGCTTTCTCTCTCGGCATATCTTATTTGTGGTATGTCACGAGATTTAATGCAATGCTCAAAAACTATAATTTTATGCTGGACCCAGTACTTCTCCAAAGTACAGTTAAGATTTTAATATCTGTCCCCAATGGGTAAGAAAGGCAAAATATACTTCAACGCTAAAATATTTTGATTTTGGACTCGGAAGAAATGTTGCAACATGAAAGCTGTATTATGCCAATCTACTTGTCTCCACATGTCCCTGTAACCTTTGCACACTCCATGCCATAAATGTAAAAAGAGATCATTGACTTGGAGGCGTGAAGTATTGCTTTGTAATGCCAAATGGAAAAGGAAGCAAGATTGGGTTCAAGAAATGCATTCCTGAAGTGAGGAGGGATTAAGGAATATTGTTCGAAGATGGGTTCAGCATTGAGAAAAGGGCAGGAGGGGTTGGGATTCACAGCCTCGGTTCCTAAATAGCTGCTGCTCCAGCGGTGTCTCATTTGGGAATGGTGCCCACATATGCAGCATCAAGTTTAAAATTACATTCAAAATGGACCTGGTGCACAGTGCCGATAGATCGAGATTAGAATGTAGCCCGTGTCTAGCCAGTTGCTTACATGGCATACCACTTCCCCCTTCTCATCCAACATGTGTAGGACGCATAGCTTACAAATGCAAGTTGTCATTCAGCTTCACATCACCTTCTCGGGAATTTGTAAAAGGAGGAGCGAAACACATTTGTAGGTCACTGACGAGTGTGTACGGCACACCAACTGCTACAAATGGTCACTTGAGGTTGAGAAATTAATTGGTTTGTTTTATCGCAAATCCCGATTTGAACTCCCGACGGGGATCATGCGGGTAGGGCCGGAGGCGGACGGGAAATCATCCAGCCCCTCGCAGCACGAGGCCAAGGACATTTTAACTCCTGGGCCTAACCTGCTCGGCACAAACCTGGTGGGTCCGCGAGCTGGCTGGCTGGTGGGAGCGGGAGTTTGGGTGGCGCGAGACCGGCTCCAGGGACCTGACGGAACAATGCCCGGCAGTCAGATAAGTGGTTCGGAAGGGGAAGCCCAATGCAAAAGCGGCCCAAAGTTTCCTTGCTGGGCCCAAAGGCTTTGCCCTGCAAGCCTCAGGTTAAAATTGCAGTTGGGCCCTGATGATGTCATCGAGGCCCGTTCTGCAGAGTTAGAAAGGATACCGCTGCTTTGTGTAAGTGTCAGGGTCTGGCTCGTCTGGTCAAAAGAGCAGGTTAAGATTCCAAACCGAAGGCAGCAAGACCGTAGCGGATAAGTATCCACGGCCATTTTAACTGGCCACCAGCCTGGTATCTGCCAGGTGGGCAGGGTTCAAATTTGCCCCAATACATTTACCAACATCCACTGCAGAAATTCAGGGTTTGACAGGGGGATATATGAACTGATGTGTGTGTATTCCTGCAACATTACAGTTGATATTTTGAGAGAGCAATAGAACAGCATTTCCTTACAGCTCAAGAACAAATACACTTACACCTCATAAAGGGCAAGGGACTGGTTAGAATAATTCCTACCCTTGGCTGATTATACTTCTTGTTAAATATGCAGAACATTTTTGAAGAAACTTTCCTCCAAATATGGTAATGCGACATTTACTGAAATGGGTTCTCTGCTGATCTACAGACAGGTTAAATATTGCACTCTATTCCCTGTATATAGTCCCTGAAGTATCTTAAAGAATGCCATTTTTGTTTTGAGTTATAATTTTGGTGTAGCAAATTTATTGGATGCAAATATTGAACTGCCCCAATTCAGTTTCTGCAGTTGCAATATCAATGTAAAAGGAATCCTTGCATTCAAATTGTGCATTTCACACTACACCCTGGAAAATGGTAACTCTGCAATGTACATCGAAGAGCTTTGCATGTATTATTCATTACAGATGTAGCAGTTGTCAATCATGACAGTGACTGAGAATCAACAATTTTTCTGCCTGTTCTTTTAAGGTTCAAACATTAAATCTGGAATAACCAATGGTCGTTAAATGCTGGTTAGTGTCATCACATGCCTGGCCATGGAAAGGTAAGCCAAAGAAACCAATACAAAACACTTCATATTAGAACAAAGTCAACTTTACAGAAACTCCACATGGTCACACCATGCATGATTCGGTCAGAATGACAGGGACTTGTCACATTGGGCTGCGAGACATGGATGGAACACACACACTTGTAGATACAACACACCCTAACCTCTCAACCAGCTGCCGCTTCTTGTATCTTAATCTGCTGGCCTCCCTTATTGTCTCCCACTTCTTCGCGTCCTCCTCACTACATGAGCCAGGAGCAAAGCTGCTACACTGCACCGTTTGATTAGCTTGGGATAAAGCCATTCTCCGAGAAAGCATGTCATCTTTTTCCGGGCATGGCAACGCATCTTTGCGTTTTTCTGTTGCTGCTGAGACTTGGTCAGGTGGACAAAGGAATTTTGAGCGGAGTGCCTCTGGCAACGTCCACGGATCTGGAAAAGGAACAGGATTGTACCTGTCCGGGGCACCCGAAGGCAACACTTGCTTAGTTTGAGAACAGCGTTCTTTTCTAATAATCATGTCATCTTTTTCTGGATCTGGAATTATACTTTTGTCTCTTCTCTCTTGTGCAACAAGTCTTTCAACTGAGTCGTTAGATTCAACACTGCTTCGGTCCTCAGTGTACAAAGATCTCCGACCAGGATTCGGGTGAGAGGCACCAGTTTTACGACTGAACATATCGTCATTTTCCAAATCTGGTTCCAAGTCCTTATCTGTCTCCGCTTCCCATTTGGCAGAGTGGGCGTGCTGGGTAAGGAAGGAATTCTGCTTCCGTCTTATAACTTTAAGACCTGCTGCAGGATTGTGTTTTGGTCTAGAAATAGAGAAGTCTGCCAGCTCTGAATAAGTAGAACTTTCACATAAGGCTTGACGCAGTGGAAAGATGCTATGTTTTTTTTAAAGAAAGTGGAGAAAAAAAAAGGAATGGAAATATTTACTGGAAAATGATCGACAGTAAAATTTGCATGTTACCAATATCAAATAAGAAAAGACTAGAAACAGCAAGACAGATAGAAAGCATTGTAACAATCATATGCCAATTATTTAAGCAGCAGATGCAAGCTATCTATATTAACAATGTCTTCAGGACTATTTAATATGCAAGTTATCACAGAAATGTGAATCAAGTGTAAAGAATGATATACTTTATTGCATTAGCTGAAGGCCAGATTTCACGGTTCACTGAAGGTAGGAGACATTTTGGTTCCATCAGTTCTCCTCAACCACAAAAAGGCATCCAGGTTCAAAGGAACTGCAATTTCTTATTAACTATGGCCGCAGTAGTTTATCCCACAACTGAAATTTAGCAAACTGCAATATAGCACAGTAGTCAAAAATATAACTATCTTAAATCCAGAAAAAACATCCATTTGGCTGACAATGGAATTGTTCAAATCTTTTATAAGCTTCTCTATTAAATTCCAGGCCCGGTCAGCTGTGCCTTGATTTAATATAAAACGTTCATGTCGAGACATTGCACAAGTGTATTAAATTTTACACAAGGCACAATATAATAGCACAGTGAGTACTACTTTGTTAGTAAATTTAACAGTTATGCAGAGACATCAACCTTGCTTCATCTAAAGTGTGACTGACATCTTCTGCCCGGCCTTGGGATATCGCTGCTGCAGGTTTTATAGTTTGCGAATCACCCCTACAGCAACTTTCAGTGCTGGACTCCTGCCTTTGTTCAGTGCTATGATTATTAATAGTGAAATGGTGGGCAGCAGACTCTAACTCCTCTTGCAACTCAGATGGCTTCCTTCTGTAGTTGGGCGATGGAACAGTAAAAGAGAATCAGAAGAAAAGTGAAAGTTATGAAGAGAGATCAACAGAAGTTACCAGCAAATTAAAATACTTAAAAACGAGAAACAGAATTAAAACAAATGGCTTTCCACTTTTACAAATTCCCATGTGAATTTTATATTTACTTATTACCAATAATTTCACACTCAACAAATATCAGTCTAGTTCTTTAAAGTTTATAATGTGAAAAAAATGTTGAAGCATCCAGAAATAGTCTGAGACTATGAGCATCAATTTTAACATCCAAAACCTGCAGCTTAAATATCTGGGGCTCCAAATTTATTGTTCAATTAAAATCCCTAGCTTGCAGATTGATGAAGGTCCAATTACTTTAGGTTTTCCCGGAGAATATTACGTTTTTACACAAGTTGCTATCTTCACCATCGTCTCAACCAATATTGGATTAGATTGTTAACTTTAATGGACTGAAGCAACCCAAAGCTGTTGAAGGAATGCCAGCTTATTTTTCTCCATTAAAATTAAATGCCATTTCGGTTTATTCCTTTAATGAAACATTATGACAAATTTTGACTACCTGATCAATTTAAACAGATTTTTTGTTTTGCAATTAAAATGCTGGAACTTACTTTTTGTAAAAATATCTTAATAGTTTAGTTTAAGTATAGAGGATTAAATCAGTAGAACAAAATCAGAAAATATGTTAGAAAATCAATCAGAAATAGTAATACTGTAGAATCTGGTTTTAAGAGTTTTTTTTTAAACTTCTGAAATAAAGTCCTTCATAAAAAAACTTGCATTTACATCGCACCTTTCACAACCTCAGGTCAACCCAAGGTGATTTACAGCTAAATGAAGTACTTTTGAAGTGTTGTCGCTGTTGGTATGTAGGAAACGCGGCACCCAATTCGCGCACAGCAAGCTCCCACAAACAGCAATCATGATGTTGTTTGAGGGATAAATATCGCCCAGGACACCGGGGAGAACTCCCCTGCTCTTCTTCAAATAGTGCCATGGGATCTTTTACATCCACCCGAGAGAGCAGTTTAATGTCTCAACTGAAAAATGGCACATCTGACTGTGCAGCACTCGGTCACTATTGCCCTGGAGTGTCAGTCAAGATTTTTTTTGTTCAAGTCTCTGGAGCGGGATTTGAACCCACAACCTTCTGACTGAGGGGGCGAAAGTGAGCTATGGCTGATATCATCTTCAACAAGTGATCATAGATAAGCGATCCAAAGACAGATCTCTACTTATATGCTATTTTAGTCAGATAAGGACAAACCTTATGTACTGAAACTGCTTATACCATGGTCTGCTTTGAGAACCCAACTGTATTTGTTTCCACTGTTCTGATTCCTCTGGGGTCCACTTCTTTGGTAGAAATCTATCAAAAGCAATACCCGTCTCTAGCAACATTGGGCCCAGTTTACGTATATACAGGTCATCCTTTTCAATGTCCGGATCGGCACCTTTTTCTTCCTCAGAAGAGGAGTCATCCCAAGATGGTTGGCAAGTTTCAGTGGACTCTTCACTCACCAGCCTCTGGTTGCTGTTAGAAACAACCAGCGTAATAAGGTTTATCTGCCAGAATGTATACATAGCAGACAAGTAACATGCTTTCTTCTAAGATCTTCAAGAGCGCTTAAGTTAAGCCGACATGTAATGGCACGTGTTAGTTCAAAGCCGTCACTTCAACACCATTCCACTGGTTGCAGAGGCACATGCTGACTCAGCTGATGGTAGAGGCTTATAATATGCAACATAAGCAAATATAGTTATGAAAACTATTGATGGCAAGTATGAAATGCAAATGGACATAACTATTTTAAGTTAAAATGGCAGCCATTGAAGCTTGAAAAGCTGTGCTTCGTAGTACATCCCATATGCATTTCTGACCTGCCAGATTTCTCAGACTCTCCTGTTACGAGTGTGATAGTATCAGTCAAGGGAGCAGCTTGAAAAGGCTGTGCAGGTAGGTGCTGATCCAGTCGTTGAAGGTTATGCCTTTTCAAACTGATAGGAGTAGCAAATTTCCGACGGGCTAAGTCATCCAACACGGGATCAGGTTCCCTTCCTTCATCATCTGATCCGGAATCTGTCTCAGGGTAGTCATGCAGCAATTCTTGAGGTGTTCCACCCACACCTCTGGTGGAAGTGCCATGTGAACCAACACCACCAGCCAGAATTTCTTCTTTTACAGATTTGTCTTTTCTACTGAAGCCAATTAAGATAATTTGGATTGAAGGCTAGGATAATACTCAAACTAAATGAGATTTAAGAAATACACAACATTAAGTTCAATAATAATTCAAGTACCGATATCAACGTAGACCACAGCATAATGTTACACTGCCAGTACCTTCTCTCTCTCGGCCGCTGTCAAAAAAAAGGGGTTTCCCCCTTTCTTGTACACATACACATACCTGAATGCGCGCACCTACACTGTGATGTCAACGTGCAGTGGTAGTGCCAGGAATATTTGTGGTTGTACAGTGCTACCAATATCAAGCCACAGCTTGTAGATAGTTTCCTTGCAATGGAGATGCACCACTGTCATTATGTCGTGCATTTAGCACCAGCTCCACAAAGGAAAAAGACATGGAGACCAAAGATGAAGCAGGAAGACCAGAACAACGTGGAAAACATCCTATTATAGTTAGTGATGCAGTGCCAGATCTGTATTGAGCTTAACGGACTTTTATAATTGTAGTACTTGCTTAGCGTCTCAAAGTCTGGCTTTCTTAAAACACTTACCATAATTAGGGTCAATATTACATATTAGGGCCAGCCAGATGAACCGTAATGGTCTCTTTCAGTCCTGTATATTCCAATAAAAATGTGTTGTCAAGAAGACCGATACAGATTACTGATGATCATTTCTTTACGTTTACTTGGCAACCATGCAGACCAGTCTCTCTCTCCCCCATGGGTAAAATAAAAATGCTAAAAATGAGGCATGGATTTTACCCTGCAATGTTTTCTAAAACTCACCATAAAATTAAATCCTGAAATGTTTATTCGTTTTATGAAGTATTAAAGGATGAACTAAGCAACTGAAGATCATCAATGTGACTGCTGTCGCAATAAGGGAAATGGCCAGTTCATTTGCAAGATGGCCGTACACTGAAAGCTAGCATACTGCTACAAAAAGACTAACGGAACGTCGACTTTTCTCTCAAGGGGGTTGGAATTCAGTGGTGAAGAAGCAATGCTTCAGTTGTACAGTCTTGGTTCGACCATATCTGGAGTACTGCATTGAGTTTTGGGAATCGAGCCTCAGGAAATATATATTGGCCTTGGGAGAGGTACAGTGCAGATTCACCAGAATGATACCAGGGATTGAGGAGTTAAATTATGAGGACAGGTTGCATAAAGTTGGCTTGTATTCACCAAAGTGGTACCAGGGATTAAAGGGTTTAATTATGAGGACAGGATGCATGCAATGTTGCCTTTAATTTTTTTTTGGGGGGGGGGGGGGAGGGTTGGGGGGGACTTTAAGTGGCTGCACGGTCCATTCAAAATACCTCGCATGCAGGACTTTACCCATTTAAAAGCTGGTGAACTGCTTGTGTGGGAGCTGCAGTGTGCTCTACGGCCGCGCAGCTTATAAAAGGGAACATTGGCTGCATAAACGTGGCTTGTATTGCCTGGAGTTGGGAAAGATTGAGGCGTGATCTAATCAAGGTATTTGAAATGATTGGGGGATTCGACAGAGTAGGTACAGAGAAACGATTTCCTCCAGTGGGGAATCCAAATTAAGGGGGCAGAATCTTAAGATTAGAGCTAGGCCAGTTAGAGTGGAATTAGCAAACATTTTCACACAAAGGGTAGTGAAAATCTTGAATTCGCTCCCCCAAAAAGCTATGGGTGCTGGGCTCATAGCTATGGATGCTGGGCTCATTGAGATCTTCAAGACGGGGATCAACATATTTTTGTTCGGTAAGGGTTTCAAAGCCCAAGGAACAAAGGCGGGTAAATGAAGCTGAGGTGTAGATCAACCATGATCCAACTGTATGGTGGGAACAGGCTCGAGGGTCTGAATGGCTTACTCCTGTATCTACGTTCCTCATCGAGGCTGGTCATAAAAGCTCCCCCTTTCCTCCCACATACTAACCTCGTAAGTGATGGTTGGATGGACCAGCATGGAGACCTCACTAATAATTATCATCTCAGGTGCTGCTTGATTCAGCCAGTCTATGGTGCGAGCAAGTAGTGTAGGAAGGACCCTGACCCTCCAATAAAGTTCCACCTTTAATATAGCTGGAATTAGCAAGGTGCACTCAGAAGCCTCGGTGTGAATGCCATTCACAATTCACATTGGAACTTGCCCTGGAGTCTTACTAATTCTCAAGCTCATGCACAAATGCATGTTGAATACAGATTTATCAATTTTTAGTCTTGGATATTCAAATTCTGTCCATTTTTTGTAATTGTAGTTCCACAATGCTTTAAAAATATAATTTTTTCCCCCAAAGGAGAAGCACAACCTAGTACTATTGATGTGCAGCATCCAAACGCAATTTAATCTTGTGTACTTTGCATCTAAATAATACTTTAGCTCTATAGAAAGTCGTGGCTCATAGTGGAGTATGGTTATGTAGTGGTCATCAGATCACTAGTACCTTATCCAAGTAATCGTACTTCCTGAGAATCTAGCTATTTGACAATGAAATTAGAGTTAATTTACTACAAACAGTAAAAGCAATACTTACATATTAAACCGCAGATGTCTCCATTTTCTTTTAAACAGTGAGCTCACCTATATACACAGATAACTAAATGCGATTTACTACAAAATGAAATACAAATCATTTTAAAAGCAAAGTACCTTGCAAATGATCCATCGGTTTCTGTAAACATTGGGCTCGCCCAACTTCTTCTGTTATCTTCATTCTTTTCTGCTCGCTTTTTCCTCAGCGGGGCTGGGACATAGGTTGCAGGTTTGCTTTTCGACGGCAGGAATTGGTTGAAGGGCACAACAGGCTTATATTCAGCAGTGGAGGTCCGACGAAGTGACATGTCATTCTTGGGTCCGTCCATCACCTTGCTGTTCAGATATTCTGACTCAATATCACTCCCACCGCCTAAACCAAAAGAGAGTTGAAGAAAAACATAATTTCAAAGTTGATTCAAAGCAAACTCAGTCCATGCAGTTTTTCAAACTCCAGCATTGAGGCTCACAGCCTCTCGATGTGTTTTGCTAACGCCCAACACACGCGCTGCCTATATAAGTTTCCTTTCCAGAAGTTCACAGACCACTGACAGGAATCATCAAGGTATTTTTGGAAATCTGTTAATAGACTGTGATAACGTCCCTAGTGCATAAATTATTTTCGCCCAAGTGATAAATGTTTTCAATTCTTTCAATCAGGCAGAGCATTCCATAAAGAACAAACAAAACACAATGTTATTCCAATGGTCCTTCATAATCTTTCTGGAGTTTCAGTCTATATTGCGTTTAAAGAGCGAGTAATCACTACCGTCTATATACAGCCATTGATTTTACTGTAACTGCTAAAAGGTCCATCAACACCAAATTATCCTTTTCCAAGCAGAAAAATAAAATGACAATCGTGGATGACCAATATGTGACCTCCTTCCAACAGCAACTTGTATTTATATAGCGCCTTTAACGTAGTGAAAAGTCCCAAGGAGTATTCCGAGACAATATACATCTATGGCTTAATGTTGACAGCAAACTCTCCTTACCGTCACTACTACCCTTTAGAGTTGTGTCTGATGAAAGGCTTGCAAGAGATTTTGACCCCAATGAGTCCAAACTATCAAGTGAGTCGTCTCTTCTGTGCCTGAACAGTGGCAACACTGGCTCGTTCCGCTCTGTACACCAGATATCACAGTACCCACTATCTCTTCCACTTCGTTTCAAACTACCAGAATCTGCAAGTGCCTAAATGGGAAATTAAAAATAAGATATTGTCGTAGCAATTGGAAATTCCTATTCACATCGAGTCTGTCCTCTAAATTTAAGGTACCGGACCAATTATCTGAATCGAAATATGCCACAAGCATACTTTGACTTTCTCCGTTCCCCTCTTTGTCAATTATTGTCTCTTATTCGTGGGTTGATTCCCCACCCCAGTCACACAGCCAACACCATTTTCTGTTGGGGGATGGGCAGATGACTGGCTCCCAGATTTTAGAGGTTCTTATACTGGCCACTAGGTGGCATGCAGGAACAGTTTAAATTGATCAAGCCTTGAATGTATTGGTATCTATTAAGGTAGCATTTTTATGACACAAAAAGCACATTGCAATTCAACAGAGACTAAGGATGTAAAAGGACAATGACATAATTCAGATTAGATAAAGAGAGATCATTCTTTCAGTGCTTTTATCTCATTAATTATTGCAGCAAAAGTAACAAAATAAAGTGCAGAACTACCAGAGTACTTAGAATATTGCTTCTAAATGCAACAAAAATCCCCTTCTACATGGCAAAATAGTTGTTGAAGATCCCACACAACCTGTGTAGCTGAAACAGCTCCCTGTATGCTGTATTCACTGCTCACGATGCGGTCTCCTCTACATTGGGGAGACCAAATGCAGAAGGGATGATCGCCTTGAGGAACACCTCTACTCAGTCCGCAAACGTCACCCGAGCTTCCGATCGCTTGCCATTTTAAATCTCTGCCCCACTCCCACTCTGACCTCGGCCTCCTGCACTCTTCCAATGAAGCTCAACGGAAGCCCGAGGAACAGCAGCTCATCGATTAAGCACTTTATAACTTTCCAGACTCAACATCAAGTTCATTAAATTCAGATCATAATCACTGCTCCCATTTTCATAGACAGCGTGTGCTGTTAATGATTATGCTGTTATTATTTACAGCTTATCTAGACACATCTTTTGTTTCTTTACTTGCCCCACTACAACCCCTTTTGTTATTTAAATACCATCTGCCCATCACAGATCCTTCCTTTCACTCCTCTCCCCCGCCCCCCCCCCCCACTTTCCCTGCCTCTGTACTTGCTTAAAACCGGTTACATCTGTAATTTATTCCAGGGTCATCGGCCTGAAACGCTCACTCAGTTTCTCTCTCCACAGAGGCTGCCTGACCTGCTGCTTATTTCCAGCATTTCCTGTTTGTCTCCCTGTAGAAAATGTCCCACTCCTCATTATCAACCACCAAAACCCCAGTAATTGGACATCACTATTATGCACCTTCGGGGAGCATAATCGTATTGATGGGAGAAAGACCCAAAGCTGTTTCTCAGTCATAGCTCAGCGAGGCTGGCAGAGGGCTAAAAGTTTGCTTCCTGTCTTGTTTTTTCTTAAAGGGACAACATACCTAGGTGATTGCACCCCCCATCACCACCCCCCAAAACGCATGCATGGACTACATACTGGTGAAGTTTGAATTATTCTCTCTCTATCATGGTAAATATTATTGGGCTGTTCCTCATTCATTCAGCCATCCCTCAAAAAGATACCAAGAAACATGCACCTTGGAATGAAAATACTGATCTAAAACACTCATCGCACATGCTAATTAGAAACTGCACAACCAGGAGTCAAAGAAGCCAAACAATTTATTGCCCATGAACCTTCACTAGTGCAGTACCTGGTATAGAGCATTTGAATTCACGCACAAGTGTTTATAAGATGGATATAATCTTCACCTCATCGTCCATTTCTTCTTTACCCCCAATTTCTCTTAAAAGGGCTGCAACTTCTGGTCAACATATTATAAAAAGGATATAGAGGCACTGGAGAATTTGTAGAGAAGATTTACAAGGATGATACCAGAAATGCGAGGGTATACCCATCAGGAAAGGATGAACAGGCTGGGTCTCTTTTCTCTTAAAAAGCGAAGGCTTAGGGGTGACCTATTAGAGGTCTTCAAAATCATAAATGGTTTTGATAGAGTGGATACAGAATGTTTCCACTTGTGGAGAAGAGTAGAACTAGAGGCCATCAATATAAGATAGTCACCAAGGAATCAAATAGGGAATTCAGAAGAAACCTCTTTACCCAAAGAGTAGTGAAAATGGGGAGCTTGCTACCACAGGGAGTGGTTGAAGTGAATAGTATAGATGCATTTAAGGGGAGGCTAGACAAGCATATAAGGGAGAAGGGAATAGAGGGTTATGCTGATAGATTTAGATGAGGATAGACGGGAGGAGGCTCAATTGGCACATAAACACCGGCATGGACTGGCTGGGCCAAATGGCCTGTTTCTGTGCCTTATATCCTATGTAATGTAAATTGAATCTCAATAACAGACCTCCAGGTTTACACACGTATTCTCTCCACAAACCTGCACACTGTGTGGAGACATTCTCAGGTTGCTACACCGAATCAATTTTTCACAGCACGCAACACACAGGAGTTGGTTCTAGCCCTGTCCCGCAAGATTTAACTGTTCTCCAAGTCTGCCTCAATGTTTACAGGTTGGTACAATTGCTGCATTGTAGCTTACCTTGGTCAAAGTGGGTCCTAGCAGCCCTTCAAATGCATTCAGGTTAAGGTACGGTCCATTATAGTGAGGCTCATGTTGTGCTCTTCTACCAAGCCAATATATTGTGATCAAAACCTGTAAGTATGCCATTTTTCATTTAAGCATTTGACACAGAAAGATACGAAAGTATGAATAAGAAACATTGTTCAAGTAAATTTATGGAACATGACCTTTTCTCATAAGTCCATGCTAGTCTTTACTACCAGTAAATGCATTGAATTGATTCCTTTATAACAAGGCTCCATGGGATGCCTTTTAATACTATACAGTTACCAGGGCAACAAACAAACTATTCCCAAGGTCACACTTCTGAGATTTTCAAAAGATTATCCAGCCGCATTTCTTTCAGTATGGATCCCATCCATTTAGCTTTGTTACCTTATGAAGATTAAAACACATACTAATCTCGGGGATGGGGGGGGAGAAAATGTGTCCTCCAACTGCCTCACCGATTCAACCAACTCTCAATCCCCTCTATTATGTCAACCTGTGCTATTTTTGCCCTGATAAACCGTGCTCTCACCTCTGCCTTTGATGTTCTTGTTTCCACCTTCCACCCCTGCTGTTGCTCTAGTGCAGTCCCCAATTTCTCTCTCCAATAAGGCAAAGGCTACAAAATTGAGAGCACTTAGTACACTACGAGGCTACATGTGACTCATCACTACATGTGACTCAGCCAAATCTAGAATTACTGTGCCTGCTGTCTTCGCCAAATTCTCCTGCTACTTCTGGATTATGACGAAGAGCAAGATCAACTCAAGGTCCCTTTTATGAACTGACTGAAATCTTTTCCCTTTGCCCCCTCCACCCTCACCTCCAATATCAATTGGGAAAAGCTCAAGATTTCTTTCCCTTTCACCTTCAAAACGACCATCACTCATCTCCTCAAAAATAAATCCTTCCATCTGTCTTCTCCAACTTCCACCTCCCATCTCTAACTTCCCTTTACTTTTCTTCATGGTCTCAAATATATTGTTACCAGCTCTGTAACCATAGAATCTACTCCCGTGCCACTAATTCTATCACCTTCCCTGACCACTTGCTTAAGCGAAACCAGACCATATGAAACATTGGCACCTTTGCCACCCAGATCCATGATTCAATCCCCACATTCTATCCATCACCACTACATCTTCATAACATTGTCTGCACCTTCCCTCCAGCTCAGCCCTCCACCACGAAAACCTTCAATCAAACCTTTGTCGCCTCTGGAGTTAATTCATCCAATATCCT
Organism: Pristiophorus japonicus; assembly: GCF_044704955.1. Taxonomy (NCBI): domain Eukaryota; kingdom Metazoa; phylum Chordata; class Chondrichthyes; family Pristiophoridae; genus Pristiophorus; species Pristiophorus japonicus. The sequence continues at coordinate 26,240,726 of NC_091986.1, forward strand.
CCGTGGTGACCCTACATAAATTCAAACTTGTCCAAAATCAGCCATCACATCCTATCCACATTAAGTGGCACTCAGCCATCACTCCATCCTCATTGACCGACATTGATTCCCTGAATGCCAACACGTTGAATTTAAAATCCTCAATTGTATCTTCACATTCCTCCACAGTCTCTCCCTACCATATCTTGGCAATCTCTTCCAGCTTTATATCACGGTTTTCTCCTCCGCGATTCCATAACTCTTCCTTTGGCCAAGCACTGACACCAGTGTCTTCAATTTCCCCGGCCAAACTCTCTGGAACTTGCTCCCTCACCCTTTCTCCACCTCTCTCACCAATTTCAAAATCCTTCTCAAAACCCATCCTTTCAACCGCTTTCAATCGCCTCACCTAACCCCCCCGCTATGGCTTAGTGTCCATTGCTTTATCCATGCTTTGTTTCTCCCTTCTCTGCAAAGCACCTCAAAATATTCTCTACATTAAAAAGTACTCTATCAATGCAAGTTGTGGTCACTGTTATTGACAAACCACCATTTTCTGGAGTGAAAACAGTCATATCAAATTCAAACAAATTTCCATCACACTGTTCTACTCCCCCTCTGTTACATCTCATATCACTAAGGGGTCCTTTGATTTTTAAAGGATATTACAGAAAGCGGAGCACATTAAAGAATGGAAAAGATTATAAACAAAGATTATCAAAACAATGGTGTGAAATATCATACTATCAGGGGCTATATTAAATTTTCGTTACAGAGACTCCCCTCTGCCATATAGACCTGTCACATTGCAATAATGTTTCTCAAATGGCTTAGGCAGGGGGCTCCTTGCTACATTTTGGTCAAGAGCCCAAATCCCTACCAGTGATCTTTATGAAAGCTGCTGGTATACATCCGGATTTTGGTAAAGTATAATGTTGGCACTATGCAGTATTACTGCAGAGTCCCTCTCAGAAAATGGGGACACCATGCAGTTTCTCCTTTAATAGATAGAATATTTTCCCAACCTTCATTCGGATGATACCAGAAAGGATCTGGCACATTAAGGTAACTATTCAATAGTAAGAAATCAAAGCTCAGGGAATTAATTCTGTAAATAAAAGAGTGAAAACAAAAGTTTAAAAAAATATCAGGACCAAGCGACGAACCAGAATGAGAAACAAATAAGAGTCAATGGACAAGATGAAATGAAGATTAATGGAAATTATATTTTAAAAAGGAGAGAGGCTCCTATCAGACAATGTTTTATTCAATGAAAACAAATCTCAATTTTGGGAGACTGACCAACATAGTGCTGAGCCAGAAGCTCAAGTTTGATTATTAGAATGTGCCAAGAAACACTTTTTTTTGGGGGGGGGGGGGGTGGAATGGGAGGTGGGGGAATTTACCAAGGGTGTCACCACATGTCGTTATCCAGGGACAGCTTCGCATGTCGGAACCCAAGTAAAATCATCAGACTTGGGTGTGCTGCTCCCCAGGACGGAATAACTTTCTTACACTCACTATCTCTGCTCATTCACTCAAGATACAGTAGGCCTACTGACACTCATAGAAGCATGCTTCAGCAAGTGTCGATGCCTTTAATAACTGAATAATGCAATTGCTTAAGTCTTACAAATAAAAAGCCCTCAAAATCACAAGCAAAGTATTTCATAAGTATCAAGCAGTTTCACACTTGATACTGGATTGACCAGTAACAATGGAATCCTTCTCCACCTTTGCAATGAACATCACTTCATCATGTACAGCCACGTTTCATGTTTCCTGTTCACATTTCAACACGAAAATCCTTCTGCCATTTCTTAGCCCACTGAACTTTTCGGAGATTTCCTTACAAAGCTTCCAAAACAACCTTACTCTTTCCAAGCATCTTTAAGCCAAGAGTTCAGAACTAATGTGATCAAAAATAGAAGTTCTATCTGCACAGCCAGTTAATATTCACTAATGGAGTAGAGACCTGGGATTGCTCCCAGAATCTTTCTGGTCCAATGGCCCACAACCACAACATGCAATGCATTTAGTCAAAAGGCCATCAGGGTGCTCGAAGCTTTGATTTGTCTCAACTAACTTTAGGTTATTGCAAATTCAGATATGTTTTAGAGCTGAGGAAATGAAAAATAAATGAGCTCTGCAAGGACAGGATAATAGAGAAGATTCTGCATTATGCTATCAGCTCAGTGGAAAGGGGACAGAATATGCAGCTTACTGTGACTGCAGATTGGGACTCATCTATGTATCCTTGTTAGCTGATCTCTGGTGCGGTAGGCTGCTTTTATAAGCTGGGATAAAGGTACTTTAGTGGAGCAAAGTTAAGGAAGCTATGCTCTGTATAGACATCCTATGTGCTTCAATGAGCATGTAAATATACATCACCTTTTATGCACTGTCTAGCACTATAAGTTCTCTTCATAAATATGTACACCAAGGAGTGTTATCCAATCAATTCTCTCCCTATGACACAAAAGTTATGCTGACGACTGGCAAAAGCTGTTTTGGATGATATAGAAAATTCTAGTAAGTTAGCATGCGAAGGAAAAAAAAAGAGAAATTGTCTCGATACTAGCTTTCGTTTTGAGGCAGGGGAAAAACTTAATCCCACCCTGCATCCTATAAGGACTCCATTCCATTCTCCCAGTTTCTCCATCGCATCTGCTCTGATGATGCAACCTTTCACACGAGTGTCTCTGACATGTCTTCCTTTTTCCTCAACCGAGGATTCCCTTCCGCCGTGATTAACATGGACCTCGACCATGTCCGTTCCATTTCCCGGACCTCTGCTCTCATCCCTTCCCCTCCCTCTCAGAACCGTCCTCACCTTTCACCCCGCCAGCCTCCACGTTCAATGGGTCATCCTCTGCCATCTCCAGCGTGATCCCACCACCAAACACATCTTCCCCTCCCCTCTCAGCATTCCAAAGGGACCGCTCCCTACGTGACACCCTGGTCTATTCCGCAGTCACCCCCAGCAGCCCCTTCCCCTTCCCACGGCATCTTTCCGTGCAAGTGCAGGAGATGCAATACCTGCCGCTTTAACTCCTCCCTTCCCACTATCCAGGGTCCCAAATACTCCTTCCAGGTGAAACAGTGATTTGCTTGTACTTCTTTCAAATTAGTATACTGTATTCGCTGCTCACGATGTGGTCTCCTCTACATTGGGGAGACCAAGTGTAGATTAGGTGACCGCTTTGCGGAACACCTCCGTTCAGTCCGCAAGTGTGACCAAGTTTCTGGTCGCCTGTCACTTTAATTCTCCGTTCCACTCCCATTCTGACCTCTCCTTCCTCGGCCTCCTACACTGTTCCAACGAAGCTTAACGCAAGCTCGAGGAACAGCACCTCATCTTTGGTTCAGGCACTTTACAGCCTTCTGGACTCAACAGTGAGTTCAACAATTTCAGAGTGTAACCTCTGCCAATCTTTGCCTCCCTTTCTCCCGCACCTTCCCCGGCCCCCCACCCCACCCCACCCCACCCCCCCCCCCCCCCCACCCCGTGCCTATGTTTTTTTTTCTCCTCGTCTCCAACGGCAGCTGGTCATTATTCCACTATTCACGCCTATCTTGACTAATCTTTTTCTAACTCCGGCCATTACAATTTCAATTCGGCCCATCATCCCTTTTGTCTCTCTAATCTCTCCTGTCTTCCATCCTATCACAGACCTTCCCCTTTGTTCTTTCTTCCCCTCCCCCTTTCTGTGCTTCTTTAGAGTGTGTTCTTTCCAAACACTAGCTAGTTCTGAAGAAGGGTCATCGACCCGAAACACTAACCCTGTTTTTCCCTCCACAGATGCTGCCTGACCTGCTGAGATGTACAGCATTTTCTGTTTTTAGTTTAAATTCCAGCATCCGCAGTATTTTTCTTTTGCAAAAGAAAGGGATCTCAATTTGCTTTTGATTTCCTGGGAATTATTGGCATCCAGACAGTCCAAATACATAGCGCAGTAGAGGTTGGAAGATTTACAGAGATCTTTCTGTAGTGGATACAAACGAAGGCCAGGAACATAATAAATTAAATTCTCTTGACAAAATGTAGCTAACTTTTATACATCTACCCCAAGGTATCAAGGCTACACCTCAAACAACAACTTGCATTTATGGACTCAGCTCCACTTCCCTGCCCGTTCCCCATAACCCCTTATCCCCTTATAGTTTAAGAAATTGTCTATATCTGTCTTAAATTTATTCAATGTTGCAGCTTCCACAGCTCACTGAGGCAGCGAATTCCACAGATTTACAACACTTGGAAGAAATTTCCCCTCATCTCTGTTTTAAATGGCCGGCCCCTTATTCTAAGATCGTGTCTTCTAGTTCTAGTCTCCCCCATCAGTGGAAACATCCTCTCTGCATCCACCTTGTCAAGCCCCCTCATAATCTTATACATTTCGATAAGATCACCTCTCATTCTTCTGAAATCCAATGAGTAGAGGCCCAACCTACTCAACCTTTCCTCATAAGTCAACCCCCTCATCCCCGGAATCAACCTAGTGAACCTTCACTGAACTGCCTCCAAAGCATGTATATCCTTTCGTAAATATGGAAACCAAAACGGCACACAGAATTCCAGGTGTGGCCTCACCAAAACCTTGTACAGCTGTTCCCCGATTTTATACTCCATCCACTTTGCAATAAAGGCCAAGATACCATTGGGCTTCCTGATCACTTGCTGTACCTGCATACTATCCTTTTGTGTGTCATGCACAAGTACCCCCAGGTCTCGCTGTGCTGCGGCACTTTGCAATCTTTTTCCATTTAAATAATAAACTTGCTCTTTGATTGTTTTCTGCCAAAGTACATGACCTCACACTTTCCAACATTATGCTCCATCTGCCAAATTTTTGCCCACTCACTTTGCCTGTCTATGTCCTTTTGCAGATTTTTTGTGTCCTCCTCACACATTGCTTTTCCTCCCATCTTTTATCGTCAGCAAACTTGGCTATGTTACACTCAGTCCCTTCTTCCAAGTCGTTAATGTAGATTGTAAATAGTTGGTAACCCAGCACTGATCCCTGCGGCTCCCAGATTGCCAACCAGAGAACGAACCATTCATCCTGACTCTCTGTTCTCTGTTAGTTAGCCAATCCTCTATCCATGCTAATATATTACCCCTAACCCCGTGAACTTTTATCTTCTGCAATAACCTTTTATGTGGCACTTTGTCAAATGCCTTCTGGAAGTCCAAATACACCACATCCACTGGTTCCCCTTTATCCACCCTGTTCGTTACATCCTCAAAGAACTCCAGAAAATTTGTCAAACATGACTCGCCCTTCATAAATCCATGCTGACTCTGCCTGACCAAATTTTGCTTATCCAAATGTCCTGCTACTGCTTCTTTAATAATGGACTCCAACATTTTCCCAACCATAGATGTTAGGCTAACTGGTCTATAGTTTCCTGCTTTTTGTCTTCCTCCTTTTTTTAAAAATAGGGGCATTACATTTGCAGTTTTCCAATCTGCTGGGACCTCCCCAGAATCAACCCACTCACAGTACTTTCCATTCATCACTTGCTTTCTTTTTGTAAAACTATTTGAAACAGTATACACTTCTGCTTTGGAAATGACAGGCCATTGAACATTGAGCAATCATCCTCCATTGTAGTTTGTTTTGATTAGACAAGTAACTTCAAAATCAACACAGGAGCAAAGAATGTGGCCAAACAAGTAGCAATAATTCCCACCGCCAATACACCACCACCTATACTGCAGGATATCAACTACACTGAACTTCAAACATGATTTTGGTTAAATGGGTTAAATGCACCGTAACACAAGTGATAACTTTGCACAGAATTATTTAGATTTTCGTTTTTAAAATTATGAACAAAAATGATGTATTTTCAAAATAAATGAATGTGCAAAACATTAATGACAGAAAACACACCCGAGCTACCAGTAAACAGCAGATCACTTACATTTTTTAGCCTTCTTTGAGTTTCTTCACGCCTGTAGAAGTTAAAATAATCTAGTCAGGATCATTTACTCGAGAAGCTCCAGTTTAAAACGCATTGCACTTAAAATATGTTGCAATTTTTATTTTTAAGCACCCATTGGCTCATTTACAAAGAAACAACAGCACAACTGAGCTCTCTACCCTGACATTACAAAGGTCAGTTATATCTGCTGTGGGCACTTGCAAAGCAGCACAGCAATCATTTACCAGAAAGAAATGTTGGCAAGGAGTAAGCAAAAACAGGCAATTGCTGCACGCCTCATTTCCTGAACATCATGATGGAATTAGGTCTGAAGTTAAAGGAAGGTGTGCATTATGATACCAACGGGAGTTTTCACTCAGGTGTCAGGATTATTTTTTTTTTAGGTCATTTGCTCAGAACTAGTATGTATCAATAACTACTAAATTGATGATCTAGACAGCTGAAGTTTTTTTTTCAGCCAAGAACATGATAATTTTTCAATTAATTCCCAAATCAGCACATTCAGCTCTATTTTATTTCAATCTATTCCAGACCCCCGCCCCCAAATCCCCCAACTCCGCCCCCCAGCATTTCTGTATTATAGTAACATTTTATTTTTTTTAAGATAGATGCTAAAGATTCATCTTGTGCAGCTTGGCTTGTAACTATCTCGATACACATCTAACAGTGCATACAATTACGAGATTGCACCTTTATCTGAAAAACATCCACATTTCATACGAGGGGGCAAAGAAAGTTGAAGGCAGGTCACCCGGGACTGACTGCAATCAAGATCTCTCTCAGTCTGTTCAAGAGTGTTAGCTGAAGTCTGTGACCCACTTAACGTCCTTCCTCCCAGCCAGGCAATGACTTAGAAAACTCAATATGCCCAAAAACAAAGGAGTACTGACTCTGAAGAGGTGAGACTAAACATGATGAACTAATCCAGAATTTGTCAGACATGATTTCCCTTTCAGAAAACCATGCTGACTCTGCTTAATTGAATTACGCTTTTCCAAATGTCCCGCTACTGCTTCCTTAATAATGGACTCCAGCATTTTCCCAATGACAGATGTTAGGCAAACTGGTCGATAGTTTCCTGCTTTTTGTCCGCCTCCTTTCTTAAATAGGGGCGTTATATTTGCGGGTTTTCCAATCTGCTGGGACTGCCCCAGAATCCAGGAAATTTTGGTAGATCACAACCAATGCATCCATTATCTCCGCACCCTAAGACCCTACGATATAAGCCATCAGATCCAGGGGACTTGTCCACCTTTAGTCCCATTATTTTACCGAGTACTACTTCTTTAGTGATAGTGATTGTATTAAGTTCCTTCCTCCCTACAGCCCCTTGATTATCCCCTATTGGGATGTTTTTAGTGTCATCTACCGTGAAGACCGATACAAAATATTTGTTCAATGTCTCTGCCATTTCCTGGTTTCATTTTTGTGGTTTTGCTTTTCAGCCAAGGTGAGGAACGTTAACATCTTGAAATGTCACATTTCCAATTTGGCTACCAGCATTAAGGTTGGATCTAACTGATTTTAATGAAAAATAGAACTCCCTCAATTTTGGGGACGGTTTCAGCATAAAACCCAGAGAATGAACTTTTTAATGTCGATTACCATCTTGGATATCTAGAAAACTTCTCTTAACTTAGCAACAATTCCTCTACCTGTGTGTTCTCTGGCAAGTCAGAGCGCTCTCTTTCCTACAATCTGTTTTCACAGACGGTCATGAGGTTAACTGCTCTGCTTGTTGTTGTTATCTGTTCAGTGAATTTATCATCATAAGCAAAATTCTTTGAAAATATGGCAGATATCACCACACAAATGAATTTTACAGACTAAAGCTATTTCTTTTAAAAATTAAATTGTAATTTGAACCACAAATACATGAAATACAGTGCATATAAACAAATGTGGAAGTCTATAATAGATGAACTGCTCTTTGTCAGAAAGGCTTCAGAATGAAAAAAGACTTTATGAACGTCAAATAACATTTTACTCTGAACTGCAATTTTCAGTTTGTTTTCGTCTTCTGACAATTCTTTGATAAAAGTTTGTTTTTAACCTTTTCTTCAACAGAGAAGGGTTGAAACTTATTACCAGGCTTCTGAACTGTTGTTGTCTCAAGCATCTGCTTTTAAATGCCTCAGGTGTAAAAACATCACTTCTGTTAACTCCTTGTAGTAGTAGTATCAGGCAGTCCCTCGTATCGAGGATGACCTGCTTCCACATATTGAATGGTGGAAGATACCTGTGCGTGGATTTTTTTTTAAATGTGTGGTGGCCGTTGCACACCAGTCACCACATGGGCTTGATAGAGCTAGGTCTTGGTCCAGTGGCAAAGGTTAACAAAGATGACCGGAGGCTAAGCACTGCTGCGCGGACCTATTGTATACAAGTGTTCAGACAAAATTAACTCAATTTAAATATACATACAAACAATTAAAATACATAGGTCACAAAGACAATAGCTCAGAAGATATGATTACTTTGCATGTCCATCATTCATATGCAAGTCTATACAATTGAACAAAACATTTGCCACATCAAAAGGAGTGATGCATCTAATTATATCAAGTAAACCATTTTGATCTTTAAAGTAAATTAAGCCAACAGTTCAAACAAAGTACAGGTTCAACCTCTCTGATCCAGCACCCTCGGGACCTAACCTGTGCCGGACAAGAGAATTTGCCAGACCACAGGAGGTCACGTCGACCCCAGACTTAAAAATCCCACTGTCAGCAAAGTTTTAGAATTGCTTCCTACAAAAGCTATTTTTGCTAATCTGTAACAGTAATACCATGGGCTCCGTACCTTGTATATCGGCCGCATTGTGGCTATTTTGATGTAAATAGGACTGATCTAGGGAGTGTGCTTGCAGGTTGGAAGTGAAATTCGCCGATGGGTTGCACGGTGAGAGGGGCCGCTGCTTGATGTAAGGAGCCCCATTGTTGAGTGCGGAGGCTGAAGGAGCCCATGCTGAAGCCGAGGTAGTGTACATGGACTGCGGCCCCATCACCGGTCAGCAAGGGAGACGTGGTCAGTGAGCGATCAGCGTGGTTGGGGTAGTCTCTGACCGAAGATCCTGTATAGCTTCCCACATAGTGACCATTGTTGGCCGAGAGGCGAGAGACAGAATGTCCCGGTAAACCCATCCCGTCAACGTTGCTGGGCAAATGTCCTCCAGCCTTGGAAAAAGGGAAAGCGGCTGTGGAGGAACTGGTAGATGTCAGCCGCTAGGTGGGAGAGCTCTGGACAGACATCACAATCAGGGCTATGTAGGGATACGGCAGCTTCTCCGGGTGCGGTATGCCAGCGTTTGTTTTCTTAGTTTTGGTAGTGGAGGTGGCTGATTCCATCACCGAGGTCGGACAACGTTGCCAGCAGTACCCGGTTTAAACACTAAGATCCCCTCACCTGACAGCCGGTCGAGCCCTCACCTCCTCTCTGACCCGGCAGTGCTCCCGCCCGCTCAGCAATGCCTCGTTCCATCCCTATGGGAACCTGCGGCTCCTCCTGATCCCGACACCATTTTCAGGCGTGACGGCTGTGAAGCAGTTCCTGTCGACATGGGGAAATCAGTCACCAATTTCATGTGTAAAAAGGATTTCCATCCGGCCTCCATGTCCAACATCAAAAAGGTGAGCGGCAGGTCAGGGCGGGTGTTGTTGGGAGGGGGCAGCAACGATGTCACTGGGCCCGAGGGCCACTCACTCGCTCATAGGACACAGCGTGCGTCGCGACCTCTCGCCAGGAACGATGCCGGACCAGGGAGCGACGGATTCAACCTGTACCTTTAAAATTCCTTTAACATAATGAAATACACCAAAGCGCTTCTCTGAGGTACTGGATGTTAAATGTTGGCCAACGGCAAGAACACAACATAAGAAATAGGTGGAGTCAGCCATTTGGCCCCTCGAGCCTCCTCCATCATTCAATAAGGTCATGGTTGATCTTCCACCTCAACTCACCTTCCCGCCCAATCCCCATATCACTTGATTCCCTTAGAGTCCAAAAATCTATCAACCTCAGCTTTGAATATACTCACAGAGAGCACCCACAGCCGTCTGGGGTAGAGAGTTCCAAAGATTCACAACCATCCGAGTGAAGAAATTTCTCCTCATCTCAGTCCTAAATGGCCAGCCCCTTATCCTGAGTCTGCGCCCCCTTGTTCTAGACTCTCCAAGATCAAAGCAGTGGGGTTTGAGGAGGCTTTTGAAGGAGCGAGAAGTCTACGGAGAGCATTCCAACAGTTGCATCCCCAGTAAAGGGAAGGGGATCTACAAATGAGGCCACAGTTGAAAGAGTAGAAGGCATGTGCTGGAACATGGCACTGAAGGAGGTTATGGGCACTGGTACACAAGGGTAAGAAGCTAACCAAGGTTTGGCTCAGTATTGATGTGCAGTCAGGGGTTAAAATGCAGAGTTATTTTGGTGGGAGCCGAATGGGATGGTTTTGGTCTTGTTGATGTTGAGTTTTGTTTTAAATTTGTTCGTGGGATGTGGGCGTCGCTAGCAAGGTCAGCATTTATTGCCCATCCCTAATTGAGAAGGTGATGGCGACAATTGAGTGGCTTGCTGGGCCATTTCAGAGAGCAGTTAAGAGTCAACCACATTGCTGTGGGTCTGGAGTCATATGTAGGCCCAGACCAGGTAAGGACGGCAGATTTCTTTCACTAAAGGACATTAGTGAATCAGGTGGGGTTTTTTTAATGACACTCCGGTAGTTTCATGGTCAGTTGAAGGAAGTTATTGCTTACCCAGGACTTGATGTTTTCAAAGGAGTCAGACAGCTGAGTGGTGTTCAAGGAGTGGTAGCAAGAGGTAGGTCAAGACACAAATGCAAGTGTGGGATCACGCCTATGAATGATGCCTTAAGGGGAAGAATAGCCAAGGATGGGGCCTTCGGCCACACCCAAGGTGACGATTGGGAAGCAGCAGGAGAAGACAAGTAGGAGGAGTGGAACCTGCCTCGCGCATCAGTTGCATTTTAAATAAAAGGCATTTCAGTCAACCACAACAAAAGCAGGTTGAAATAATGATCATGTTATGCCAATCTACGATTAGTCCATAAATGAGGAATCCAAAGGCACTGGCCCGTAATTTGCGGTCAGTGGCGATGTGACGACACTCGCCTCTAATCTCGAAGTAAGCTGCCAACGAAGATCTCGCAATCTCTGTGGCGAAAGCCTTAGGGTTCTGGACGTGTAACTGATTGTAGCGCTGCGAAAAATGGATTCCTAGCAGCAGTGATGTCATCAAGCTGTCTAAACAGCCAATCACAATGAAGAATTATCACAGATAGCAAACCAGGAAATGAAAAGCACTGATTATCTGCATTTTAATAATGTTAGAGAGCAAAATAAAGTTTGGGACATACATGAGGTTAAGGTAAAAGCTGAAATATCATGAATAAGCTTTAAAAAAAATGTTTGCTTTTTTAAAAAATTGTAATTTTGATCATTAGAAAATTGGCATTTCAAATCTTAAAATTAGTTTTACAGGGCCAGACAATTGATCAGCAGTCAATACACTGTTAAAACCACAGTTACATCTATACTAACAAGGCTTAACATTTAATGGGGTATTTAACAGCGATATTAGCATGGAAAAGCTCATCAGTTGGACTGATTTCACAGATTACCAGCTATTGGGGGGGAGGGGGGGAGGGTCCACAGTACAGCCTGCGTCGGAGCAGTGAGCGACTGCTGCAACTTCAGGATTTCCCACTTTTATCTGCGCGTGCGACTGGAAGGATGTTTCCAGTGGGGTTCCGCAGGGCTCAGTACTAGGTCCCTTGCTTTTTGTGGTATACAGCAATGATCCAGACTTGAATATAGGGGGTATTATTAAGAAGTTTGCAGATGATACTATGTGGTTGATAATGAAGAAGAAAGCTGTGGACTGCAGGAAGATATCAATCAACAGGTCAGGTGGGCAGAACAGTGGCAACTAGAATTTAATCCAGAGAAGTGTGAGGTAATGCATTTGGGGCGGGCTAACCAAGGAAAGGGTATATACATTAAATGGTATGAAACAGAGAAGTGTAGAGGAACAAAGGGACTTTGGAGTGCATGTCCACAGATCCCTGAAGGTAGCAGGCCAGGTAGATAAGGTGGTTAAGGCGGCATACGGAATGCTTGCCTTTATTAGCTGAGGCATAGAATACAAGGGCAAGGGGGTTATGCTTGAACTGTATAAAACACAGGTTAGGCCACAGCTGGAGTACTGTGTGCAGTTCTGGTCATCGCATTACAGGAAGGACATGATTGCACTGGAGAGGGTACAGAGGATGTTGCTAGGAGTGGAGAATCTAAGCTGTGAGGACAGATTGGATAGGCTGGGTTTGTTTTCATTGGAACAGAGAAGGCTGAGTGGAGACATTGAGGTGTATAAAATTATGAATGCCCTAGATATAGTGGATAGAAAGGGCCTATTTCCCTTAGAAGAGGGGGCATAAATTTAAAGTAATAGGTAGAAGGTTCAGAGGGGATTTGAGGGGAAATTTCTTCACACAGAGGGTTGCAGGGGTCTGGAACTCACTGCCTGAAAGGGTGGTAAGGCAGAAACTCTCACCACATTTAAAAAGTACTTGGATGTGCACCTGAAGTGCCGTAACCTGCAGGGTTATGGACCTAGAGCTGGAAAGTGGGATTAGGCTGGATTGCCTCGTGTTGGCCGGCGTGGACACGATGGGCCAAAATGGCCTCCTTTCATGTTGTAAATATCATGATTCTATGATATTATGCGCTAAATGCTGAAGTTACATTCAGTTTCAGAGGATTAATGAACACTGTCATTATCCACCCCAAAATCCGAGCCAATACATTATATCACAGGTGTAACGAACAGGGTGGCTAAAGGGGAACCAGTGGATATGCTGTATTTGGACTTCCAGAAGGCATTTGACAAGGTGCCACATAAAAGGTTACTGCACAAGATAAAAGTTCACGGGGTTGGGGGTAATATATTAGCATGGATAGAGGATTGGCAACTAACAGAGAACAGAGAGTTGGGATAAATGGTTCATTCTCTGGTTGGCAACCAGTAACTAGTGGGGTGCCGCAGGGATTAGTGCTGGGACTCCAACTATTTACAATCTATATTAACGACTTAGAAGAAGGGACTGAGTGCAACGTAGCCAAGTTTGCTGACGATACAAAGATGGGAGGAAAAGCAATGCGTGAGGAGGACACAAAAAATCTGCAAAAGGACATAGACAGGCTAAGTGAGTGGACAAAAATTTGGCAAATGGAGTATAATGTGGGAAAGTGTGAGGTCATGCACTTTGGCAGAAAAAATCAAAAAAGACCAAGTTATTATTTAAATGGAGAAAGATTGCAAAGTGCTGAAGTACAATGGGACCTGGGGGTACTTGTGCATGAAACACAAACGGATAGTATGCAGGTACAGCAAGTGATTAGGAAGGCCTATGGTATCTTGGCCTTTATTGCAAAGGGGATGAAGTATAAAAAATCAGGGAAGTCTTGCTAAAGCTATATAAGATACTGGTGAGGCTGGAATACTGCATGCCGTTTTGGTCCCCATATTTACGAAAGGATAAACTTACTTTGGAGGCAGTTCAGAGAAGGTTCACTAGGTTGATTCCGGGGATGAGGGGGTTGACTTATGAAGAAAGGTTGAGTAGGTTGGGCTTCTACTCATTGGAATTCGGAAGAATGAGAGGTGATCTTATAGAAACGTATAAGATTATGAGGGGGCTTGACAATGTGGATGCAGAGAGGATGTTTCCACAGATGGGGGAGGCTAGAACTAGAGGGCATGATCTTAGAATAAGGGGCCACCCATTTAAAACAGAGATGAGGATAAATTTCTTCTCTGAGGGTTGTAAATCTGTGGAATTCACTGCCTCAGAGAGCTGTGGAAGCTGGCATATTGAATAAATTTAAGACAGAAATAGACAGTTTCTTAAACGATAAGGGGATAAGGGGTTATGGGGAGCGGGCAGGGAAGTGGAGCTGAGTCCATGATCAGATCAGCCATGATCTTATTGAATGGCGAAGCAGGTTCGAGGGGCCGTATGGCCTGCTCCTGTTCCTATTTCTTATGTTCTTGTGTCTTTGGTGTGCCAGAGCATTCAACTCAGGTCTAATGTAGAATAGTTAATCAGCAACTATAGCACAATGGTCACAGTACAACTTCGGTATTGGTTAAGACCCAACATTACTTCTGAATAACAAAAACTGTTCTAATTTTTCTTTTTAATAGCATTTACATCGGATTTGATTTTTCATAGCTATACTCTTTTTTTTTTAAAGTGGTTGGTAATTCTCCTTTAGACTTTTATAAAACAGAATATGTTCAATACCTATCTTGTAAGCCCAATTCCCCCCCCCCCTCCCCCGCAAGTGCCAGTCACAAGTTTGAAGTCAGCAATGCTCACCTTGAAGTTTATGAACAAAAGAATGCTTGCAAAAGTTTGGATCGAAATATTTTTAAATTGCCATTTAAAACTTAGAACAACCACTTTAATTGTCGCTAGTAAACATTTATTTCATTCACTTTAAACAAAGAAAATTCCACTGGAAGGGTGAAATTACATTTACACTTGAGAGAGGGTTTACAGGTAGATCACTTCTCCTGATAAAATTGCATGTTACGAAGTAAGCACTCAACGATTTACATTTTAAATATATGTACATAGGATTACATAGGGTATAAAGGACAGAAACAGGACATTCGACCTAACCAGTCCATGCCGGCGTTTATGCTACACTCAAGCCTCCTCCTGTCTTTCTTCATCTAACTATCAGCATAACTCTCTATTCCCTTCTCCCTCATATGCTTGTCTAGCCTCCCTTAAAATGCATCTATACTATTCACTTCAACCACTCCCTGTGGTAGCGAGTTCCACATTCTCACCGTTCTTTGGGTAAAGAAGTTTCTTCGGAATTCCCTATTGGATTTCTTGGTGACTCTCTTATACTGATGGCCTCTAGTTCTGCTCTTCCCCACAAGTGGAAACATTCCCTCTGTATCCACTCTATCAAAACCATTTATGATTTTAAAGACCTCTATTGGGTCACCCTTTTGCATTCTCTTTTGAAGAGAAAATAGATCCAGCCAATTAAACCTTCCCTGATGGGTATACCCTCGCATTTCTGGTATCATCCTTGTAAATATTATTAACCTGAATATAATTATTACATACTTACATTAGTTTACAACCTATTCGGGGATCTTGCAACCCTTTCAATTTGTAATGTTTACCGTCAGAGCCTAAAATTTAAAAACAGACTCTGACTCAAGTCGTACATAATGTGATATCAACATAATAGGTAAGCTGTGGTCTTCCCAATAAATTGCCTCTTCCCACAATCAATTCCCTTAAAACTATTATAGATAAGAGCGTATCTACACTATAAAACCAAGCTTACTTCATCAGCATCTCAGCCCTGCAACTTCCATCACTAAGAAGAACAAGAGCAGCAATGTCAGGGGAGCACCATAACCTCTAAGTGACACACCATCCTGACTTGCACATGAACTGCCATTTCTTCATCATCACTGGGTCAAAATCCTGACATTCCCTTTATGGGGCACTACCACCACAACTGCACTAGTTGAAGGAGACATCCCATCACCATCACCTTCTCGGGGAAATTTGGAATGGGTAATAAATGATATTTGTACCTCAAAAACAATGTTTTTTTAAAAATTCCTTCAAAGCTTATAATGAACCATAATAAAAGTATAGACCATTACAAACATACTTTGTACTGGTATCGATTATACTACTACAGGGCTAATTAAAATCATTTAGCACTTGACCATATTTGAGACTTTTCAGATTGTTAATTAGTTGTACGAAGTAGTGACTCCAATGGGAACCTCATAGATGAAATCGGTAAATCATTTGCTAATTGAACTTTCATAGTCCACATCCTTATCACTGCAAACAAATTGAGCTGCAGTTTGGCTTGTTGTTCAGTGATTGCTCTACTTGCTTCACCACAAACAATGACATGAGTTAAAACTACAGTTCTGAGCTGTGTTACTACCTTGAACTCCACAAATCAAAAAAAAACTTGTTCAGGCTTGGAAGGGATATCATGAGTAACAGTTGCTAAGGAGTTGCCCAAAGCCAGTCCAGTCACTATGCGACGCATTCTTGTTAGACAATTCTGCTGGCTATTTAACCGTGTAAAAAAAAAATTGCCCTTGTTCCTCCCATTTCCAAGTGCTTCCGTTTGAAAGGACAAACAGCCACAAGACATTACTGAATGTCACACAGCTCTCATGTCAAAATGTTATGCGAGTTACAGTAGCATTAGCACCCACAATCTGTAACCTAAAAAATGTTTTAATTATGAGCCGTAATGATGGTCCAGAGAAGCCACTTCTGTAGAAAAAAATTAACAAAAATGTACTTCGTTTTAACAATTTGCTCCGTGCAACAGTTTTCAAGCTCTGGAATAAACATTACTGTTCTCGATTATTCAATAACTGTACAATTCCTGCTTTATGGATATTGTTCCTCACTTGTGAGAAGCAACTTAGACGTCAGTTTTAAGTCCACATTAAAATGCATTTGTAACATTTACAGCCAGTGCCTAAAATTTGAACTTATCTGACAAAAAGAAACAAATAATGACAGCATACATCTACATTAAAATAAAAACTTACCCAAGCACAAGTTTGTCCTCAGTTTTCAACATCATGCTGCTATCTCAGCAAATGTTTTCATTCTTATTATATTGCGCTTGTGACTACAACCACAACATAAAACATCTCCTTAATCTTTATACTTCCAGCAGCTTTGGGTAATTCAGAGCCCCTGGGTCAACCAGCTGTGTTTTCAATTGATGTTGAAACTAACTGCCTATATTAATATATTGGAAATCTGTGTGGACTTCCTGTGAACTTGTTCCATTATAAATACTTATGTTCATATTTATAATTGAGACTGCCTGTTTAAACTCGTCACGTTGCAATTACACCATCTTACTAGTACAGGCACCACTGCTGGTGAAGGGATGTAATTACACCGTGACACGTTTACATAGACAGTTTTCAATATAAATGTGGACACAAGAATTTATAATGCAAATATAAAAAAAGATAAACATGCTCGACTTCAAAATGACTAAGTTCAAAGCCATTCAACTTCCTTATTCTGGCTTCTTTCTCCAAACAATCATTTTGGAAGTGGTAGCAAGCTGATTTACGAAAAAGCAAAACCGTTTCAGTGGCTGAAATCCAGCTTTAAAAAAAGGTGATTCAGAAGATTGCCATCACAGTATAGAGGCAATCAGGTTAATAACCTAGCAGCAAAAGTAGGAATGCTACTGAATAGTTACTACAACCCAATAGTGACTAAGCCAATTTCACTTGGAGGATTAAGAAAACTAATCATTTAAGTATCGACATCATCAACATCCAGGAGTCTCATTTTAAACATGTTTATGAACTTATACTCAAATCAAAATTAGAAGTTTTCCCCTTCCCCACAATTTCCTCGCAGGGTAGTCAATAGGTGAAGCAGATTCATAGGCAAATCATTTAATATCCAATTATTTAAAATAAACCTGATTGAGAGAGCTGATCTTAGCTAGGCTGGTGGTAAGGACATTACTATTAGCTCTTGGGGGGACAGGATGAGGGGGAAGAGAGAGAGAGATTGAACTTGGATTTATATAGTGCCTTTCATGACCATTGGATGTCTCAAAGCACTTTACAGCCAACAAAGTACTTCTAGAATGTAGTCACTGTTGTAATGTGGGAAACATGGCAGCCAATTTGCATACAGCAAGCTCCCACAAACAATGTGATAATGACCAGATAATCTGTTTTTGTTAGGAGGGTTTAGAGATAAATATTGGCCAGGAACCAGGCATGTTGGCCTTCATAGGCGAGAGGATTTGAGTATATGAGCAGAGAGGTCTTACTGCAGTTGTACAGGGCCTTGGTGAGGCCATACCTTGAATATGGTGTACAGTTTTGGTCTCCTAATCTGAGGAAGGACATTCTTGCTCTTGAGGGAGTGCAGCAAAGGTTCACCAGACTGATTCCCGGGATGGCAGGACTGACATATGAAGAAAGTCGGAATCGACTAGGCTTATATTCACTGGAATTTAGAAGAATATGAGGGGATCTCATGGAAACATATAAAATTCTGACGGAATTAGAAGCAGGAAGAATGTTCCCGATGTTGAGGAAGTCAAGAACCAGGGGTCACATTCTAAGGATAAGGGGTAAGCCATTTAGGACCAAGATGAGGAGAAACTTCTTCACTCAGAGAATTGTGAACCTGTGGAATTCTCTACCACAGAAAGTTGTTGAAGCCAGGTCGTTAGATATATTCAAAAAGGGAGTTAGATGTAACCCTTACGGCTAAAGGGATCAAGGGGTATGGAGTAAAAGCAGGAATGGGGTACTGAAGTTGCATGATCAGCCATGATCATATTGAATGGTAGTGCAGGCTCGAAGGGCTGAATGGCCTACTCCTGCACCTATTTTCTATGTTTCTATAACTCCCCTGCTCTTCTTCGAAGTAGTGCCATAGGATGTTTTACGTCCACCCGAGAGGGCAGACGGGGCTTCGGTTTAACGACTCATCCAAAAGACAGCACCTCCGAGAGTGCAGCACTCCCTCAGCACTGCACTGGAGTGTCAGCTTAGATTTGTGTGTTCAAGTCTCTGGAGTGGGACTTGAACCGGCAACCTTCTGACTCAGAGGCGAGGGTACTACCCATTGAGCCACAGGAGATAGTTTGGGGTTCCTGTTCTTCATCACTATACATTAACTCCTGATGAAAACCCACTGAGCGATGACGGGTTCAGCCTTAGTTCTGATGCCCCTCATTATCAGAAAGCTTCCTGATCATCACTGTCTAGGCTCACAAATGAACAGTGGTCATCTGGCAAGATACAGAAAGACTAACAGCACTTGACCGTGTCCCAAAAACTATGCATTTTCCACCAAGGGGAAGGAGAACATTGAAAAAGAGCTAGATTAAGTATAATACTATAAGAATGGGATTCGACTGGCCACGGGCAACTGATGACTAAATAGCTCTCGGAAGATGATGGCTTGTATGCTGGTTCAACTCAGGTCGTTTACAGGTAAAATGCAACTGGTCAATCATGGAAATGGGCGATTTTCTTTGTGGTTTTGATCAATTATCTTTGGGAGCCAGGGAGTTTGTGAAAAGTTTATTTTCCAAAAGTTGGTCAGCAGAGTCTAGAGCTAAGCAAGTTGAACATATTCAACACCCGGAGTTGGCTTGCAAGCCAAATGGCCTTATTATTATTTATACTTTTATCTGAGTATAGTTACGTTGCACACGGCTTCAAATTCATTCTTACTCTTTTTTTAAGAAAACAGTTTTAAGAAAACAAGTTCCAACCTTGGACTCCGGTGCTCTCAAAATGGATTGCTCGTGGCAATTGCATTAATCACAGTTCACACTTTTTCACTTTGAGGCCAGGTGGACGTAAACTTTTCTAAGAAGAGCGGGGAATTCTCTCGGTGTTCTGGCCAACTTTTATCTTTCAACCAACACCGCCAAAAGTGATTACCTGATCACCTTATTTCATTGCTGCTTGTAGGGCTTTGTTGTGTATAAATTGGCCGCCGCATTTCCCGACATTACAACAATGAGCACATTGCAAAGGTTCTCCACTGGCTGCAAAGCACTTTGGAACGCGAGAGGTGCTTATATAAATGCCAACTTTTCTTTTCTTTCTCAACAAAAACAATTGGATTAATATCTTGCAATTAGAATCCTTAAAACCTGGACTTGGCTTATTAGAACTGCTTTGTAAGTCATCTAGGAAGAGCTAGAGTGCTAATCTAGTGGGGACCTGGAATGGTCAAAGCACAGCTTTCCCACCTTTCAGCGCACTGTGCATTTCATTCCCATTTGATGCAATGCTGGCCTCTGTATTTGGGACCCACATAAAGGGCTCATCTCCTTTATCTTGGACTGGTTGCACTGGGCACTTCAGTTTTCATTGTACCTTTTAAGTGTCATTTGAAATACATAGGCATACCATAGAGTCATAAAGACATTACAGCACAGAAGGAGGCCATTCTGCCCAGGAAGGCCATTCTGCCCAGGAAGTCCATGCTGGCTGTCTGTACAGCAATCCAGTCAGCCCCATTTCCCCACTCTATCCCCGTAGCCCTGCGAGTTTATTTCCCTCAAGTGCCTATCCAATTTCCTTTTGAAATCGTTGATTGTCTCCACTTCCACCACCCTCGTAGGCAACGAGGTCCAGGTCATTAACACTCGCTGTGAAAAAAAGGTTCTTCTTCACACCTCCCCTGTATCTCTTGCCCAAAACCTTAAATCTGTGTGCCCGAGTCCTTGTAACATCAACTAATGGAAACAGCTTTTCTTTGTCTACCTTATCTAAACCTGTCATAATCTTGTACACCTCTATCAAATCGCCGCTCAACCTCTTTTACTCCAAGGAGAATAACCCCAGCTTCTCCAACCTAACCTTGTAGCTAAAATCCCTCATCCCTGGAACCATTCTGGTAAATCTCCTCTGCACCCTCTCAGGGACCTTCACATCCTTCCGAAAAAGTGTGTTGACCAGAACAGGATGTAATATTTCAGTTGCGGTCTAACCAGAACTTTATAAAAGTTCAGCGTAACTTTCCTGCTTTTGTCCTCAATACCTCTATTTATGAAGGCCAGGATCCCATACGTTTTGCTAACTACTCTCTCAATATCTGCCATGTACGATACAGTATTTAAAGGTGTGCAATATAGAAAGATGGTGCTCAAAGTCCCTATCTAGGCTAGCTTAGACATGGACCATCAGCAGGCTATCTGACCCCAGAGAGCCACTTTCTGTGACCAGTATAAAAGTTGAACTGAAATGAAGTAATGATCTTGTGCATGCCCAACAAAGGCAAAAAGCTCATAGGTTCCAGTCGGGTAGCAGCCTGTGGTGCTATCTGCAGTCTCTTGCTTGGCTGATGATAAAAGCAAAACAAAATATTTCGTACCTCAGTAATTAAGAGGGAATTTTGAGACTGATCTTCTCCAAGCAAGAATTTAGAATAGGTTAAAGTATAATCACGCCACTTTATACTGTTGTGGTAATGTGTTCGATTTCCGGAATCATCCAATCCCCCAACTGTTACTGTTCTAACTGTTGTGACAGTGGATATCTAATGTAAGTATAAATAATCTCAAATCCATTCTTATATATATAAAACAAACATTTGTTAATTGGAGGGCAAACAAGATGACACGGGAGCTAAAAACTATTTTTTAAATGGTTTAGATATATATTGAAAGCTCTCTGTAAGACTGTGAATTCTAAGTTAATTGATATTTTCAAGAATATAATCAAGAATATATTTTCATTAAGGTTATCAAGGAATTATGAAACAAAGGCGGGTAAATGGAGTTAAGGTGTAGATCAGACATAGTCTAATTGAATGGTGGAACAGGCTCGAGGGCTGAATGTCCTATTCCTGTTCCTATCATTCTCTCTCAGGAATTTGACAATGAATCCCACAAAACAGAGAGAACCCGTCTCGGGGCGCGGTGGGGGTGGGGGGGGGGGGGGATGGGGCGGGAGCATTTAATTTGTGGATGTCTTTAAGTGGCAAGGAGGTGGTGGCAGCATTTTAATTATGTGCTTATCTGAATTGCAGATAATGAATCAAAATGGCAGCTGTTCCCCAGACTTTGTAAGCATAGGTGACACCACTCTATAATCTTATAATGTAATTTGGAGCATGGGAAAGAACATGCACAAGGGCCAATATTTAAATTAATACTTCCATTAAATAACTTCTTTTAGATCCTTTAATTTAATGAATTATCATTCCAACTTAGTATTTGACTAAACAACAATCTAAAATGGAGGAAAAACGTGGCAGGTCAGGCAAGAGAAACAGAGTTAGCATTTCAGGTCGATGACCCTTCGTCAGAACTGGAAAAAGTTAGAGATGTAACAGGTTTTAAGCATTACAGAGGCAGGAGAGGGGAGAAAAGGGGGAAAAGAACAAAAGGGAAGGTCTGTGATAGGATGGAAGACTGGAGAGATTAAATGACAAAAGGGATGATGGTGCAAGGCAAAAGTGGGTGATAATGGGATGAGTAAAGAAACAAAAGATGGGTCTAGAGGAGCTGTACATGGCAATAGCAGAATCATTCCCAGCAGCAGCTGTCCAAAAAAATGGGAGTGGTAGTGGTTATGATCTGAAATTGTTGAACTCTATGTTGAATCTGGAAGGCTGTAAAGTGCCTCAGATTTCCAGCATCTGCAGTATTTTGGGTTTGTAATCTAAAATGGAGCTGTGCCATAGTGGATCAATGTTAACCCATCCTTCCCTGACGGTACAGACTCATTCTAGAGTATAGTTCTGCAATTACTGGCAACCCAAGTGTGCTCGTCAAGTGTTGGCCTGGTTAGGGACCATCAGCAGGCTATCTGATCCCAGGTAGCTTCAAAGATGAGCTTGATTCTGTCCTTGCCCAATACCAACACATGTATATTATTCCAGCAGATGGTCACTGAATATCAATAGTAAGTATCCAGGCAAATTTCTGCCCTCCTTAGCTCAGGGTATTCAGGCCGATTGCAGCAGCTGAAAGCTACCCTCGCTGAGACAAACAAACAAAAACTCAAACCAGGAGCCTTGTGGTCTGTATGGCTCGGCACCTGACTACACAGTGCATTTATCCAGCAAGTATCGATTCATTCTAATTGAAAATCCAATATCGGTTTTTGTTAAACTATTTAAATATCTAGTTTGCAGGTGCAGTGCAATAAAGTGTCAAAATCGAAATGCACTCAATGCTCTTGCAGGGCTTCATTTATGCCTCAACTGGGGCCTATTTAACATCGTAAATTGTACAATGCAGTCAAACGGAGAGAGAGAGAAATAGAGTGTTTTTATTGGAAATATATTTATCTCTCAGGCCAACATCGATGGAGTGACCAGCTCCGGTGGGCGGGCCCCATTGTCCACATGCCTGATGCTAGACTCCCGAAACAAGCGCTCTACTCCCAGCTACGACATGGCAGGCGAGTCCCAGGAGGGCAGAAAAAAACGCTTCAAGGGCACCCTCAAAGCCTCCTTGAAAAAATGCAACATCCCCACCGACTCTTGGGAATCTCTGGCTCAAGATCGCTCAAAGTGGAGGAGGAACATCCGAGAAGGCACCGAACACCGAGTCTCTTTGCCGGGAGCACACGGAAGCCAAGTACAAACAACAGAAGGAGCATACGACAAATCAAGCACCCCATCCACCCGTCCCTCAAAACACTGTCTGTCCCACCTGTGACCTAAACTGTAGATCCCTCATTGGTCTCAACAGTCACCTTAGAACTCATTTTAGTGTGGAAGCAAGTTATCCTCGACTCCAGGGGACTGCCTAAGAAGAAGGTTTATACTATAAGCCCTTTGAATTCCTTTGCTACTTTCAAAGCATTCCACCTCGCCTCCTGCATCTGTGAAGTGTAGGAATAAGATTATGCATTGTGTATTGATTATGAAAGAGTGATACAGAGAGCGCGATAGAGAGAGCTTGCAATTATATCACACCTTTCACAACCTCAAGACTTCCCAAAGCACTTCAGTCAATTCAGTACATTTTGACGTGTAGTCACTGTTGTAATGTAGGAAATGCAGTAGCCAAATTGCGCACAGCAAACTACCACAAACAGCAATGTGATACATGGCCAGTGACGTTGGTTGAGGGACAAATATTGACCAGGGCATCTGGTCACGAACAATCTCGCCCTCACTTTATTCAAAGAATATTCTTTATATTAATTCTAATTTACAATTGTTGGCTTCAGAAACGTAGCAACTCAGGAACAAGTTTCGTCATGTTCTGGAAAGAAAAAAAATCCAGAATAAAAGGCAGCGCTGATCCTAGAAGAGTTTATTATTTCTGCACATGTTCAAGTATAAACAAAAGAAACAACAGAAAAACTTGAAATGCAACAGTGCAAATATTCCAACCTCTCTCAAAAGTTTGCAGTTCAAGACTGTAGGATTACACAGCTGATTGGCTGGTGCCATTAAACATATATGTAATTTTTAATCCTTTCAGAGAGTGGGACTGGAAATAAAATCTTAATCTGCAATCGCCCCTGGTTGGCATAGCTTCTTCAAAATGAATTAAATATGTTCACGAATTTGTAGGTGACTTTCTAGTTCTCTGTGGTATAGCAAGTCTTTGTTTTATATATAGCAATACCACTACATCACAGCAAAATGAATGGAGACAAAGAGAATGTTAGATAAAAAGTACCGAGTGATCTAAACACTCAAAATATACGCAACAACCATCATTTATTTTGGTGGCATTACAGGCTGCCTTTGAAATCACAATGGCTGAAAGTCTATCTAAACTATATGAGTTTCTGCCGGACTGTTTGGAAACAGTAACTCATTTGCAGTTTTGAAAGGATTACATTTTCTCCTCCATTCCATCCTCCTCTCCTGAAAGCAATAGTTCACGGGGAAGTGCAGTTCCACAGACAGCAGAGACTCTCTTGTGGCCTTGTGCACAGTAGTTATCCTGTAGACAAGGCCGGACAGCGGAGTGCCAAACCACCTGTCCGTGAGCCATCACCGCTAAGTCTGATCTTATCGTCTCTTTCTGTCTGCACATACACCTTCCCATCAAGGGCATCGAGATTGCTAAATAACAAATAGAAACTGCAACCGAACTCCTCCACCGCCCCCTACTCCCACCCCACCCCCAACCACGTCCCTAGTCGTAAAGGATGCTCAGACCCAGCCATGTCCTGCCTGAGACCAGGCAACACTGCACATGACAGAGATTAAACTTCAACCCTTGCTGGTAAGCATAGCTCAGTATAGCACATCACACGATTCATTTGCTCACACGGCCATTCAGGGACTCGATCAGCTCTATTTAAACAAACTGATCTTAAATTACAGATTAAGGAGTGCCAAAGGCATCATCATGAAACTATGAGAACAGTCGCATCACAACCTCCTGACCCTCCATGCTTGCGGTTTTCCCATTTTAAAATGTGATACTGAGATTATTCTCATCTTGCCAGTCATTTGCTACTGCCTGTGTAAACAGGGTAATGAACTTCACCTCACACAAGTCCAAGATATTCTGTTGGCTATTGCAGCTTTCACTAAGTCCATGCATGCGAAAACATGGAAGCAAAAACACTGTTCAAAATATAATGAAAGATGCACTTTTGAAAGTGGGTGCTGATTATATCATCTGCTTGAAAAATAGTTCACTGTCCCCAGGCAAGGCAGGAAGGCAAGAGTCAGCCAGGGTTCACATTCTGAATTGTTCCACAGTAAACTTTCCCAAATATGTGTACTTTTGTGGACAGGATCAGGTCCAACAGTGGCAGCCTCCCTCCACAGTCTCACAGCCTGCCAGCCCTCATTTTCAGGCTGAAACATTAATAGCAGCCACTTAAGAACATAAGAAATAGGAACAGGAGTAGACCATACGGCCCCTTGAACCTGCTCCACCATTCAATACCATGGCTGACCTGATCATGAACTCAGCTCCACTTCCCCGCCCGCTCCCCATAACCCCTTGTGCCCTTATCGTTTCAGAAATTGTCTATTTCTGCTCTCTGAGGCAACGATTTCCACAGATTCACACCCCTCAGAGAAGAAATTTCTTCTCATCTCAGCTCTAAATGGGCGGCCCATTATCCTAAGATCATACCCTCTAGTTCCAGTCTCCCCACCGGTGGAAACATCCTCTCTGCATCCACCTTGTCAAGCCCTCTCATAATCTTATACGTTTCTATAAGATCACCTCTCATTCTTCTGAATTCCAATGAGTAGAGGCCCAACCTACTCAACCTTTCCTCATAAGTTAACCGACTCATCCCCAGGATCAACCTAATGAATCTTCTTTGAACTGCCTCCAAAGCAAGTATATCCTTTCGTAAATATGGAAACCAAACCTGCCGCAGTATTCCAGGTGTGGCCTCACCAATACCCTGTACAGCTGTAACAAGACTTCCCTGCTTTTATACTCTATCCCCTTTGCAATAAAGGCCAAGATTCCATTGGCCTTCCTCATCACTTGCTGTTCCTGCATACCATCTTTTTATGTTTCATGCACAAGTACCCCCCAGGTCCCGCTGTACTGCAGCACTTTGCAATCTTTCTCCATTTAAATAATAACTTGCTCTTTGATTTTTTTTTCTGCCAAAGTGCATGGCCTCACATTTTCCAACATTATACTTCATCTGCCAAATTCTTGTCAACTCACTTAGCCTATCTATGTCCTCCTGTAGCCTCTTTATGTCCTCCTCACACATTACCCTTCCCCCCATCTTTGTATTGTCAGCAAACTTGGCTACGTTACAATCTATTTTAACGACTTGGAAGAGGGGACTGAGTGTAAGTAGTTGGGGTCCCAGCACTGATCCCTGCGGCACCCCACTCGTTACTGATTGCCAACCAGAGAATTAACCATTTATCCCAACTCTGTTTATCAGCCAATCTATCCATGCTAATATATTACCCCCAATCCCGTGAACTTTTATCTTGTGCAGTAACCTTTTGTGTAGCACCTTGTCAAATGCTTTCTGGAAGTCCAAATACACCACATCCACTGGTTCCCCTTTTCCACCCTGATCATTACATCCTCAAAGAATTCCAGCAAATTTGTCAAACATGACTGCCCCTTCATAAATCCATGCTGACTTTGCCTGACCAAATTTTGCTTTTCCAAAAGGTCCTGTTACTGCTTCTTTAATAACAGACTCCAACATTTTCCCAACCACAGATGTTAGGTTAACTGGTCTATAGTTTCCTGCTTTTTGTCTGCCTCCTTTTTTGAATAGGGGAGTTACAGTTGTAGTTTTCTAATTTGCTAGGACTTCCCCAGAATCCAGGGAATGTTGGTAAATTACAACCAATGCATCCACAATCCCTGCCGCTACTTCTCTTAAGACCCTAGGATACAAGCCATCCGGTCCAGGGGATTTATCTGCCTCTAGTCCCATTATCTTACTGAGCACTGCCTCCTTAGTGATTGCGATTGTGTTAAGTTCCTCCTCCCCTATAGCTCCTTGACTATCCACTGTTGAAATATTGTTAGTGTCCTCTCCCGTAAAAACTGATACAAAATACTTGTTTAGAATTTCTGCCATCTCCATGTTCCCCATTACTAGTTCCCCATTATTAATTCCCCAGTCTCGTCCTCTAAGGGACCAACATTTACTTTAGCCACCCTTTTCCTTTTTATATACCAATAGAAATTCCTACTATCTGTTTTTATATTTTGTGCTAGTTTACTTTCATAGTCTATCTTCCCTTTCTTAATCATTTTTTAGTCATTCTTTGCTGGCTTTTAAAAGCTTCCCAATCTTCTGTCCTCCCACTAGTTTTGGCCACTTTGCATGCCCTTTTTAATTGGATACCATCCTTTATTTCTTTAGTTAGCCACAGATGGCTTTCTTTTCTCTTACACCCTTACATCCTCACTGGTATATATTTTTCTTGAGAGTTGTGAAATAGCTCTTTAAAATGTACACCACTGTTCATCAACTGTCCCACACTTCAATCTGTTTTCCCAGTCCACTTTAGCCAACTCTGCCCTCATACCTCATAGTCTCCTTTATTTAAGCTTAGTACGCTGGTTAGAGATCCAACTTTCTCACCCTTCATCTGAATTTGAAATTCAATCATGCCATGATCACTCATTCCAAGGGGATCCTTTACTCGGAAGTTGTTTATTAATCCTGTCTCATTACACAGGACCAGATCTAAGATAGCCTGCCTCCTGCTTGGTTCCGTTACATACTGCTCAAGGAACCGGACTCTTATGCACTCTATGAACTTCTCCTCAAGGCTACCCTGACCAATTTGATTTGTCCAATCAATATGGAGGTTAAAATCACCCATGATAATTGTTGTTCCCTTTTTACAAACCCCCACTATTTCCTGGTTTATGCTCCGACCAACAGAGTTGCTACTGTTAGGGGGCCTATAGACTACACCCACCAGTGACTTTTTCCCCTTATTGTTCTTTATCTCCACCCAAACTCTTTCAACATCCTGATCCTTTGAGCATATATCGTTTCTCACTATTGCAGTGATTCCATCTTTTATCAGTAGAGCTACCCCACCTCCATTTACTCTGTCTGTCCTTCTGGATTGTCAAATACCTCTGAATATTTAATTCCCGGTCCTGGTCACCTTGCAAACACATCTCTGTAATGGCTATCAGATCATACCCACTTATGCAAGGGCTGCAGATGCCAATGGAAGTATACCTCAGCCAGCACATTCAGATAAAGAGAGGAAACTGGTGGGATTGGGGTGGACGGGGGAAAGTGGGAAAACCTTTTAACCACTTTTCGAACACCATAACATCTCCTTCCAATGCCGTTTTAAATCTTTGGCACTGTTTTGGCACTGGGCACCGTTAAATCACATAGCCATTTTTTAGGACTTTGCCAGAGAGTGAAACTAAATAAACAAATTGGAGATGGCAGACTCTTGACAGTTAAAGAAAAATATAATGCAGCCAAACAACTTGGGTGAGGTGTGCAATCTATGCCTGTTCATTCAAAATTGTACGATCTAAATCATCAAATAAGTAGATTTCTTTTGGGCGGGGACTGGTGGGGAGGGAAGAACTGCAAATCATCAGAAATAGGTGTGCAATCTATGCCTGTTCATTCAAAATTGTACGATCTAAATCATCAAATAAGTAGATTTCTTTTGGGCGGGGACTGGTGGGGAGGGAAGAACTGCAAATCATCAGAAATAGATGTAATTAGTAGCTATCCTGGAAATAAGGCTACAGAAAGAATTACCAGATCATGTAACCTGAGCCATTTTTGACATTTTAACATTTCAGAGCAATGTTCCCTCAAAGCTTTACCACTGCGCAATAATGGGAAAGGTCCCACACAGGCTGCTCACCGACTTTTCCATTGTAAGTTCTGGTCACCACATTACAGGAAAGATGTGATTGCACTGGAGAGGGTACAGAGGAGATTTACGTGGACGCTGCCAGGACGGGAAAATATTAGCGACAAGGAAAGATTGGATAGGCTGGGGTCGTTTTACTTTGGAACAGAGGAGGCAGAGATGGGACTTAATTGAGGGGTATAAAATTATGAGGGGCCTAGATAGTGTGGATAGAAAGGACCTATTTCCCTTAGCAAAGGGGTCAATTATCAGAGGGCATAGATTTAAAGTAGTTCATAGAAGGATTAGAAGGGAGATGAGGAAACATTTTTTCATCCAGAGGGTGATGGGGGTCTGGAACGCACTGCTTGAAAGGGTGGTAGAGGCACAAACCCTCACCACATTTAAAGGTACTTGGATTGGGCATTTAAAGAGCCGTGACCTACAGGGTTACGGACCTAGTGCTGGAAGGTGAGATTAAGCCAGGTAGCTCTTTTTCGACAGGCACAGACACAATGGGCCGAATGGTCTCCTTCTGTGTTGTAATTTTCTATGATTCTGTGAAGTACCATGCGTGCGCAGAAACGTAAAAGGGACCGCACAGTTGAAGAGACAGGCTGCACAGAATAAAGCGCAATTTACAGGGAATATTATTTCAGAGTATTGTATACTTCCTAGATCGAAAAAACAAATCAGTAATTATAGGGAACGGAGTGCTCGATACATACTGGACAAGGCACAACCAGTTTGCTTGGTTCTTACATTGGGTAACTCAATACACATACAGGCTGGCAATACTGAACAGTGTTTCAACCAATACAAAATTGTCCAGCATGACTCTAGGAATAAATGTTTCACTATAATGGAAACAATAATTGGAACAATCTAAGATTTAAAAGTTCCCTCAGATGGATGAGGCATTGCTGAGTAGTAAACATTTCGTAATTACAGTGGAACTTAATTAAACCTCCCTATACTTCTCTTAAAAACAGCGCCAGTAACTAAGATTACTGTTAAATTCTGCCCAAATGTTTTTATTTTTTTTAAATGCACTTATCTTACTGGATGTAACTGTGGCTAAATCTGCTGTCTCTTTCTTTGGCAAAACTCTTAACTCATCAGGAAAGTCTCACGGTCAACCTTTGACCCAAACAGAGTTGGTCAATCTCAGCCAAGGTGGGAATCAGGACATCAGTGCCCCGATTCTAGCTCCAGGTGGATTCCCCGCTCCGGCCGGAGTTAAAATTACAGTCAGATCTCAATGATGTCATCAGGCTGCAACATGCCTATGTCAAGAAGGACCTGGGTTGTCTCCGGACGAGCGTCCTTGCTGCCTGCTCAGGAGAGCAAGTGAAAATCGCAGATGTTGCGATCATGGCGGCTTTCAGACAGGCAAGAGCCAGAGCAATTTTAAACTACCCACCCGCCAGGTCTCTGCTGAGCAAGTAGGGTTAAAATCGTCCCCTCAAGTTTCCCATTCCTGGTTTCTATCCAGCAATCTCTGCTGGAAAAGTACATATGTAGAAACCCGGTATCACAACAGGAGCGACATAGCTGAAATGCCTGCCATAACCAGCAGCCTACTAGACATGGAGACTGACCACTTAGGTGAGGTGTCAGAGGACGAACAGTGTCCCTCCCATCCCGTTGTGCAACAATGGAATAAACCAAGATAAAAAGTATCAGGCTAAGCTAGCATACTTCCTGCTGAGACAATGACTTATTACACAGATTAAACATTTACGCACTAATTTGATTGGCAGATTTCTAAATGTTTGGAGATCAAGATACAATTGGGATGTATGGGGGAGATGAGGTAGTTAGGAAGAGCCGAAATTAAAGGGAAGAAATTAAAGAACGTGGAAAATAATTACTGCAGTTTTAACGATTACTTTTGGCAATTTTATTATGAGGGGGTTTTTTTGAAAGAGAGATGGGATTTTGCTTTAATGCTTTTACTGTCTGACGTCTGACAGAGGGTGAATTATTTTTCCTTCATGGTGTCGTTTCAGATTCCTGAAGGATACCAAACTTCAAAACAAAGTCTGTGGATTACCAGTGCACAACAGCAGAAGTCTCTCGATTATTAAACCCGGTATCAGTTTCAGCATTACCCTCTGGTTCAGTAACGATTCTTTGTACCTATGGGCCTGCAACTCAAAGTATGAATTATCTCAAATGTTACGTTGGACAGACCAGTACACACACTTCAGGAAACGACAAGCTTCCACTGCAATTCATAAAGAGTAATGCACTGTGCTAAAGTAATATATGACTTTTCCTTTCGATTAAGTGACAGCATCAGGTGCAAATGAAATAATATTGTGCTTTGCCAAGAGTGTAATGCTTGGCATCTGATTAAGTCTGCCAGCATGGTCTAGGGACCAGAGATATCCAGCTGAATTTTTAATGGAACTTACCAGATTCTATTTGTAACTCACTGTTCTCTTTGTCTAGACATTTACATCACATATGGTTTCAATATGTAACTAGACAGAAATTTCAGGGTTTCGATTTAAATGTATGACTTTCAATAATCCTGTGCTTGTCAAAGAAGACAGTTTTGCGGAAAAAGTTCTGCAGAGCTAATTGTACAATTAGTGTGCTGAAGATGTATAGATAGTTTTAGGATAAATATATTGCTCGATATATCATTAAGGCCATTAAAAATGAGCTTTTTTTTACCCCTTAATAAAATGAAGGGAAGAGCGCAGAGTGTTGCATAGAACTATAAAACCTGGAATTGAATGTGGTACAATTGAGACCAACATCAGAAGTACTACTCTATTTTTCAAACAAAACATTGAAGGATCACCTTAGACTGTCAATGAAACACACACAGCCAAGGTCAGTCTCCAATTCAATGGGCCAAAAACTGTTGTCGGAAGCTTCCCGCGGGCAGATGCCTCCAACCAAAATTTTTTTTTTTTTACAAAAGTACCTGGTGGTCTCGGAAGAGCGAACACATCCGGTCCAAGGCCTAGATGTGCAGCGACACACTCATCCCAGGAACGTAAGCGCAACCTGGGGTCACGTGGGCCTGGACCACCAATCACAATGTAATATTCTCATGGATAATAAATGTGAGTTCCGTTTGTACGAGCTCCCATTACTATCAATGAGAATACCCCGAAAAACACAGAAACACAACAAATAATTAAAACTCACATATTTAAAATTAATTGAAATTGACTTAGGAAAAAAACATTTTTGGGAAAATGTTAAAAAATTATGTTTTAATAATGTTAAAAATAAACTTCCCTTAATGGACAGGTTTTTAAATATATAAATTTGTGATAACATTTAATTTTTCTATCTTTTAAAACACTTACACTGGTAAAAGCAGGCCTTACGTCTGTTTTTGCCAGGCACCAGAGTTTGAAGGACGTTCGCTTCGCCCACAAAGGCCCTTCTCTCGGGTTTGCGTTGGAACGGTCAAGAGACATTTTGACAGTTCGCAAGTGCCAGGTTTCAGCCCATGCGCTTTGCATGCCTAAACTCGGAACCTGCGGGGGCCTCTTCGGGTGCGTGCGCACATTGTACACACCCAGAGAGGCCGCAATTTATAGCCCATTATGTTTGTGTAGAGTTGTCCAATCTTAGCCGGAACAGTAGAGGGCATTAAAATTGTCCTTGGGAGGCCCAGGGTGGGGTGGAAGGGGAGGGGGCACAGTGGTGGAAGACCAAGCTATCGAGTAGTTCCTGCTGGAAAATACTCCTGGTCGATGTCAGAATCCGGCTCAGCTGCAATGCTGATTACATTTAAAGTTACAAAACATTACAAAGTATTTACAGCACATAAACAGGCCATTCGGCCCAACAGGCCGTACTGGTGTTTATGCTCCACACAAACATCCTCCCGTCCCTCTTCATCTAACCCCATCAATATAGTCCTTTCTACCTCTATGTGCTTATCCAGCTTCCCTTTGAATGCATCCATGCTGTTCACTTCAACCACTCCCTGGGTAAAGAAGTTTTGCCTGAATTTCCTATTGAATTTATTAGTGATCACCTTATATTTATGGCTCCTAGTTCTGGTCTTGCCCACAAATGGAAACATCATATCTATATCTACCCTATCAAACCCTTTCATAATCTTGAAGACCACTATCAGGTCATCTCTCGGTCTTCTCTTTTCGACAGCTTGTCAGCAGGGATGTATATGCTCACAGATGGTCACTTGGATGAGATACCATTGAGCTCCTGGCATCTAGAGTCACACCTTAGCTTGAATTACTTTCTTCAGAGATGTGGAAGATTGAAAAATGACAATCCTCCTCATGTGTTCATCTGTTGCCATTGTGCATCGCCCCTGCAGGTTTTCCCTGAAGTCTCAGAAACACAGCAACAAAGACTTATGAAATAAGTACAATACCCAACAGCTCGTAGGTTCACAGCATCAGCCTTGCTGCAGCTCAAAGATCTATGATGCAACCTTGAACTGCCACCTCTGCATCACTGTGCCTGCCCTGCCCCCTGCCCCCACCAACCTCAAGACTAGAGTCTAGACAACCCTGCCCACAGTATCAAAAGCCACATTCCTGGGAGTCAGTTTAAATGCTTTCAATATCCGTAACGACCCACAACACAGGTTTTGCCATTGATGGTGAGAGGAGGCGAGGGTGAAAGGGTTTCCTAAGCAATGGAGAAAACTGTAATATGTAAAATAAATAATGCTGGGGAAACTCCCAAGAAATTCCTTCTGCTCACCCCACCAACTGTGACCGAACCACTCACCCTCATCATCAATACCTTCCACTTTCCCTCCTGCTGCCCCTCACCATTGCTACCCTCTTCCATCAACCACCTATCCCTTCCACTTCGTGCTGCCAACCAAGAAAATCCCCATTACCAAACCTGGCAAACCCCATTTCCATAGTCAGCAACCCTATATTCTCTCGAGTTTAGAAGAATGAGACGTGATCTCATTGCAACACACAAAATTCTTACAGGGCTTGACAGGGTAGATGCAGGGAAGATGTTTCCCCTCGCTGGGGAGTCTAGAACCAGGGGTCACTGTTTCAAAATAAGGGGTCAGCCATTTGGATGAGGAGAAGTTTCTTCACTCAGAAGATTGTGAATCTTTGGAATTCTCTACCCCAGAGGGCTCAGTCGTTGAGTATATTTAAGACAGAGATCGATAGATTTTTGGATATTAAGGGAAACAAGGGATAGGGGGATAGTGCAGGAAAATGGAAGTGAGGTAGATGATCAGCCATGATCTTACTGAATGGCGGAGCAGGCTCGAGGGGCCAAATGGTCTGCTCCTGCTCCTATTTCTTATGTCGTTATGTTCTTAACCCCTCTCCAGTACTCCCACATCCCACGACAGCCATCTCAGTGCTGCCACACCCCAACAAGCACTTTTATGTGCTTCATTTGTGAAGGTCCTTGATATCAAACAGACAGCGTTATAGTGACTGGCAAATGTATATTGTTAAAGGACCCTGAAACAAGACTTTCAAATTTTGTATAGACACTATTTATTGATGAGACAACATTGTTTAAACATAAGTAAGTTTGTAAACAGGAATGAGTCATTAACATGGAAGAAGTTCGCTGTACAGGCACAAAGAATAGTTCTACTTGATTCCTCAAATTATTCAGAGGTTTTCCATCATTATCCTACCATCTACTGCAAGAACGTATTCTTTTCAAATTCTACTCAAAACAATTTGAAACATTTAATTGACTAATTCTGCATAGTAGATCATCTACTCTGGTTACAGGCATTAGAGTTATAAAAATAATGAAAACAGCCCAGTGGTACGAGTCAATCTCTGCATCATTGAAGGACTCTCAGTAACCGACTATCAATTTATTTGTCCTTTGGAAAAGTTGGTTAGGTTTCACCAACCTTCTGGAACATGACTCATGCGTCAAACAAAAAGCTCAGGAATCAAGTCATTTACTCCCATGCAATATAAGCATTCATCAGAAGCAGACAGAAGACACTCCCCACTGAATAATTTGAGTAATCATGTAGAACTATGCAGTTTCTACCACAGTAGCATTAACCATTGCAATAGTCAAGTACTGAAGCTATTATTACAGCGCTAAAGGTGGAATTTTCTTCAGCCTCCATTCTCCAGTGTGACGGTTGAGGAAATTAATGCTGGAAGAACCAAAATGCTAGAACCAAAACAGAAAATCTCCTTATGAGACACACTTGTGATGTAACTCAACAAATTAGATTCATTCTAGAATTCTGCCTACCTATTTAAAAAAGAATGAATCTGCATTTAAAATCAATAGTATTGCACACCTACAATATTTTATAAAGGTACTGGATGCACGCTCTCTGTTCAAACTTAAATAAATATATGCGTTGAGAGTGCCTCAATAATTAGGCTTGATTTTGCGCTTGCATTCCTTCAACACAGATGGGGACCTTCACCCCTTTGAGCACTGCAGATACATTTATTTCTGTGGGCCATGCTAGGCTGCTATTATATTGCAAAGTGCATTGGATATGTTTTCCCACATTAACAGCGCTATATAAATGCATGTTGTTGTATTTAAGGACAGTAGCCTTTCAAGGTTTTAACATTCAGAAATTGGCCTGGTCACATCCATAAGAACATAAGGAATGAGGAGGAGTAGGCCGTTCTGTACCTCAAGCCTGCTCCACCATTCAAGATCATGGCTTATCTTCTACCTCAACTCAACTTTCCTGCACTATTCCCATATCCCTTGATTTCCTTAATATCCAAAAATCTATCAATCTCTGACTAGAATATACTCAACGACTGAGCCTCTACAGCCCTCCAGGTAGAGAATTCCAAAGATTCACCACCCTCAGTGAAGAAATTTCTCCTCATCTCAGTCCTAAATGGCCAACCCTTTATTCGGAGACACTGACCCCCTGGTTCTAGACTCCCCAGCCAGGGGAAACGTCCTCCCTGCATCTACCACGTCAAGCCCTATCAGAATTTTATATGTTTCAATGAGATCACCGCTCATTCTTCTAATCTCTAGAGAATATCGGCCCAGTCTACTCAATCTCTCCTCATAGGACAATCTTCCCATCCCAGGAATCAGTCTGGAAAACCTTTGTTGCACTCCCTCTATGGCAAGTATATCCTTCCTTAGGTAAGGAGATCAAAACTGTACACAATACTCCAGGTGTGGTCTCACCAAGGTGCTATATAATTGCAGTAAGACATCTTGGGGTACAAATTGCCCCCGTCCAAAACCGGGCGCTCCCACCCAGTTTTGGTGGTTTTTGCCGCAGCTGCAGTTCGGGTCACATTCGACTCTTTGGGTTTTTTTTGTTTTGATCTGGAAGTCGGCCATAATGGAGGCGGTGACAACACCCGAGGGGCAAAACCACGGCAATGACAGCAACTGAGGGGCGAAAGTGGGGGGCGGTGTGGAGTGACCGCCATGATGATGTCATCATGGCGTCACGTCACCACGACTCTCCCCTTCACTTAAAGGGGAGAGCCTCGGCTTTTTTAAAACTTTGGGCCTGTTGGTGGCCCAGGCCGAACCCGGGGGCATATGTGTCGGGCTGTCAGAGCAGTCGGTCAACAAAAAAACATGGCGGCAACGGCAGTAGGCCCTCCCCTTTAAGGGAAGCCGCAATGCCACTGCAGAAGGCCACAGCCTCACTGGACCACCGGGAAAACGCTTGTTTTGGCATCGCTGGGTGGACTGAAGATTTTTCAAGGGGAACGTCGCCGTCGGAGGGTTAGTTCGGCAGTGCACACGGTGATGACCTACTTACCGCTGATTAGCAACAGCGGAGCGGTAAGGAGGTGATCAGGGCACCGCCGGGAAAACTCGGGAGGCAGTCCCTCGTAATCGAGGAAGACTTGCTCTCATTCTAAAAGTGAGTTCTCAGGTGACTGCACAGTCCTATAGCAACAACCATTACATGAAAAGTCGGCAGCCCTGCACTCCACAGCATGGCCGCCGCTTTTTGGGGGTAACATGTCTCAAGGAAAGGGGCAATTTTGGCCCCCTTTATTCTTATACTATATCTTCTTCTAAATCCTCTTGTAATAAACGCCAACATACCATTTGCTTATTTCATTACTTGCTGTACCTGCATGTTAACTTTCACTGATTCGTGTACAACGACCATCCAGGTCCCGCTGAACATAACATTTCCCAATCTCTCTCACCATTTAAAAAATATTCTACTTTTATATTTTTCCTACCAAAATGGATTATTTCACATTTTTCCACATTATATTCTATTTTCCATGTTCTTGCCCAGTCACGTAGCCCGTCTATATTCTCTTGAAGCCTCTTTGCATCCTGCTCACAACTTACATTCCCACCTAGCTTTGTATCATTACCAAACTTGGATATATTACATTTGGTCCCCTCATCCAAATCATTGATATAGATTGTGAATAGTTGAGGCCCAAGCACTGATCCTTGGGTATCCTAATAGTTATAGTCTGCCAATCCAAAAATGACCCATTTATCCCTACTCTGTTTTCTGTCCATTAACCAATCCTCAATCCATGTTAGTATATTACCCCCAATACCATGAGCATTAATTTTATTTAATAACCTCTTGTGCAGCACCTTATCGAATGCTTTCTGAAAATCAAAGTACACCCCATCTACTGGTTCGCCCTGATCTATTCTGCTAGTTACATAGTTCCATATGACACAGGATTGCCAACTCTGATTGGGCTTATTGCTGGAGGTGTCATCACATGTCCTGCCACCTCCAACAACCCTGCATATTCAAACAGCCCTTTCCCCCATTTCCAATATTTCTACAACTAATAAACAAAAGTGTTAAAAAATGTTTTAATGCCCCTATAACTTTTCTCCTGGGTTGCTCAAATCAGTGTTCAAGAGGAAATTCCTGGAGACTTTAGGGCAATCCTGGAGGGTTGGCAACTCTAATATGACATGATTTCTCAATCTCCAGGTTTTCATTCGTTGGAAAACTTTGTTTGAACCTGAATTCAGTTCAATTTTTCTAAACATCCTCCCAGCTCCAAAACTGAGACCAAGAGCCAGAAGGGAACAGGCAAGTTAACATTATTTAAGGGGATTTGGGAAGGTTAGTAATGATATGGTAGGTAAAGTTAATAAATAAAGTTGAACAAATAGAGAAAAGGAAAGAAAAAATAGGCAAAATATTCTTCTCTCTGAGGGTTGTAAATCTGTGGAATTCTCTGCCCCAGAGAGCTGTGGAGGCTGGATCATTGAATATATTTAAGGTGGAGATAAACAGATTTTTGAGCAATAAGGGAGTAAAGGGTTATGGGGAGCGGGCAGGGAAGTGGAGCTGAGTCCATGATCAGATCAGCCATGATCTTATTAAATGGCGGAGCAGGCTTGAGGGGCCAATTGGCCTACTCCTGCTCCTATTTCTTATGTTATGTTCTTATGTTAAAATATACATGCCTGTCACATGTTTACCAGAGATGGGGTGGGTCCAGATCAGTCCCCAGGCTGGTCCAAAATTGGCACTTCCATTGAAAAGAATAAAGCTACTCTGGAGAGAAGGAGAGCTGAATTGGCAGGTCTCCATAAAGCAAGGTACATGTTATGTGGTAAATTGTGCATTTGCCTATACATTTTCCATGTAGGCACGAAGAAAGCACTTGGAACCAAAATCTACTATTGATTAGGCTTTTCTTTCTCGACAATGCATGACTATTAAAGGCACATTGCAACCATTCGGCATTACAGCTTCATGGCACAGCATTTACAGAGAGTTTGTACACTGCCTTATCACCTCTTGGACTTGACTCAAATTCAGCCGAGGCAGAGAGACTAAAGGTCCCATCATCTTTCGAGAGTCCAGTGCAAAACCAGAAGGTCGAATGCTTATACAGAAACTCCCTAAATATCTGAAGCGTAGTCACCATTGGATGCCTTTTGGCTGGATAATAGCAATATCATAAGCACCGAAACATAGGCAGCTTGAATAAAGGGGGTTGAAACTGGACTTTGTCACCTAGGTGTAGATTTTGTTTTTCACCACCGGCGGAAAACCAGCAGTAGTGGACCCGTTATCCACCCTGCCTGATTTTTCTTCATCATATAACATGGGTTTGATCCACTATCGCCAGTTTTCTGCCGTGTGGTGAAGGTTAGAATATATCCCCTGTTAATGGATAAACAGATAGATAAATGATCAGATTCAAATGCAACAAAAAAATGCATTGGGTATATTAAAACAATATGGGCATGAATTATTCATAATGGTGGATACTGGAAAATTATAGACAACTATGTAGGACCATGGATGTTTTCTGCACAGGAGCCCAGTATTTGGCCTTTCTCTGCCAGATCATTGCAATCCAAAGCTTTCCCACTGCTCTAATCTCACCCCATATCCTTGCATGTTCCTCTGCCTCGAAAATGTATCCCGTTTTCACTTAAAAGATGCAATGGTCTCGGTTTCAACTACTCCATGACAAGGCATTCCAGACTGCAACGACCCTTTGTGTAAAGAAACTTCTGTCCTCACCCCTTTTGTGGTGATTTTAAATTGATGCACTGACTCAACAAGAAATATAGTTCCCCTATTCACTATCAAAACGCTTTAAAACCGTGTATTAAATCTCCTCCTGGCCTTCTCTGCTGCAATATAGAAATTTACAGCGTAGAAGGAGGACATTTCGGCTGATCATGTCCGCGCCGGCCGACAAAGAGCCGCATGGCCCTCGGTCAGCAGCCCTGAAGGTTACATATAAACCTATGAACAACGAACAATGGCGGAAAGGTAGAGAGCACCCAGCCCAACACAACTGCGACACCCCTTAAACTGAAACATTCTACACTCTACCCTAACCGGAGCCATGTGATGTCCTGGGAGGTGCAAAAAACAGATAAAAACCCAAATATCTCAATCATTCCTCATAAC
The DNA here is from genome assembly GCF_044704955.1 of Pristiophorus japonicus. Taxonomy (NCBI): domain Eukaryota; kingdom Metazoa; phylum Chordata; class Chondrichthyes; family Pristiophoridae; genus Pristiophorus; species Pristiophorus japonicus. The sequence continues at coordinate 26,280,373 of NC_091986.1, forward strand.
TATACTTTCTCATCCCTGATACCATTCTGGTGAATTTACACTGCACATAATTGATAGCTTTAATGTCGTTTCTGTAATAAGGCACCCAAAACTGCACACAACACTAACTGTGGCCGAACTAATGTTTTCTACAAATGGAACACTTAAAAAAAAATTTACTCTTGTGCTCTAATGACCCTACATACAAAACACAGAAATCCTATTTCTTTATCTATATTGGCTTTATCTACGTGCATTTGCACGTTCAGGAAATTGTATCTGCCACCTGTATAGATTGTATCTGCCATCTGTTCTACTAACGTGTCATTTTTCTTGACACCCATTACAAATGTGGTATGACTGTCCTCATTTGAGGAACATTTTTTGTTGCAATATTTTGTAACCAAAAAAAAAATGGACCTTATATTCCAAAACAAAATGAGAAAAGATAGGTTGCCCTTATGGGTTTGGATATCATGTGAATAGGCGATCCCATATTGCAAGTCTAAAACACCAGAGTACAAAACTGTCAATGTCACATTGCCTGTACCACCTTTATTTCCCCAAAACAGATGAAATCTGAAACTATAAACTTCATAATGTTATTCTGTCACAAAAGACAAACAGCCTACAAGTCTTCACTGATTTCTTTATTCTGCGCATTTCTAGTATGAATTTTCCTTTTTTTCTATCAATATATTCAGGGCGTTATAATTAGTTTCTTCCTCTTGTTCTTTTCTTCATCCCTTTTTATCTTTGGTATCATTATTTTTTTTTTGATCCTGTCCTTCAAACACAAGGGCCCCAATTTTAACTCCAAGTGGATTCCCCGCTCAGGCCCAAATTGGGCCTCAATGATGTCATCAAGCCACAACATGCATATGTAAAGAAGGACCCTGTTGGCTCTGGGCATCTGTCCTTGCTGCCCATTCAGGTTAAAATTGCAGATAGTGTGACCATGGTAGCTTTCGGACAGGCAAGAGCCAGGGCGATTTTAACTGGTACCCGCCAGGTTTCTGCTGAGCAATTGGAGTTAAAATCGGCCCCAATGGCTCGATTCTACTTTTACCAATGACGCTAATATTTTTCTCTACTAACCTAGATTTCCTCTAGTTCACCACATGCTATTCCGACTGAAGTACAGGGACAATGTCCCGAATCCGGAATCCTGAAAACCGGAATTGTACAAAAAATGGACATTTTTGAGGCAGCCAAGTTGGCAACATCGGGCGGTGAGGGACGAGGAAACCGGTAAAAAACTCAGTGCCAGGGGGCTGCGGGCAGCGAGAATCGGCGGACAGCGAGGGGCGGTGGGAATCAGCGGGCAAGGTCCGAAATTCAGCAAAATCCAAAAACCGGCACAGATTTCAGACTACTGATTTCCTTGTCGGAAATCCGGCAAAACCCAAAAAGCGGCATGGACTCGGTCCTGAGGTTGCTGAATTTCTGACATTGTACCTGGAATACAGAAGCACGATGAACTTCCTCAGATCTTCCATTACTGGATTCACTGTGGCATGCATCGCATCATTTTTTGGCACAAATCATTATTCCAAATCAAGCACTTCTCGGCCACACAACCTTAGTACTTTCATGTATATTTCTGTCTGCAGGCTACCAAATTCTACCAGAAGCCCCACTTCTGTGCTACTGTTGTTCTATGCAAACTAAATCCAAGAGTAGTAACACAGCATGGGAAACAGGAAACAAAGCTCATTAATAAAATCAATGACATCACAACGACAACTTTATTCTAACTGGTTTATTTTTTGCTGGCAAGACTGTTAACCCCAAACTCCCTACACAGCTGGTGTCAAACTAAATTTCAATGCAGAAGCAAAAGTATCCTTTCAAATCTCAATGGTTAGAAGATAATCAGACTTGGCATTCTCAACCTGGTGCCTAGATGACAAGCCCATAGCATAACAATACCGCAATTCAGCATTACACTGACACTTTCATACAAAGACATACAAGGATACCTGGTGTGAGAAATGGACATGCCACTATTTCAACAGATGGCACTCAAGAGGTCACAATTAAGGCAGCATCGGAGCTTCGACCTACATTTATAGCCCATTCCCAAGAGTGTTCAATCCTGCTGTAGCTGTAAAGATAATCTATTTGCATAGAGTTGGCAACTCATCTTGATGAATGTGATCATGTGAAAAATAAGTTTATTTTAATCCATTATGAAAAGTTGAAGTATTATTACAGTATAGCTATTGATAGCAGATAATACTTGTACCCATGACATCAAAGGATCTTAACCAAGATATGGTATATTGTGGAATTATAGGGCCCAAATTTGGCCAGTAGAGATTTCCAGAGGTGTGCCGCTTTTATAGAACAATTAGAGCGCCAAAAATCTTCAGACCGAGTTTGGCCGCTCTCCAGCCTCTCCTCGATGGTGGCAAATGGATTTGGGGGCAGAGCCAGGTCGCAGCGCTGAAAACAGTGCCGGGACCTCTGCACATGCGCGCTAGAGTGTGCGCACATGTGCAGTAACTCCTCGCCCCCAGAATCTCAGCGTGTGTTCTGCAGGCTGTGTGGGAGGAGCCCGAAGCGCGCTGCTCCTATCCCTGGCCGAATGGGCTCCCTCATCGGCGGCCAGAGTGTACTCTGCAGGTTGTGTCATCTGATTGTTTTCTTCCCTTTTCCACGTGGTGCTGCATGTGCCAGATTAGACTGAACTTAACCATGCAGCTAGAGTCAGATACTGGACCTGGGCTTTGGGTCATTCATTATAAATTTACTGCAAATTTACACTTCGATATACAGACTAGAAGGTTCCAGATTCAATCTCTGCTGAGCTGGCTAGTCTTGGCTAGGGCATCAATTGCATGAGTACCTTGAGCAAGTAAAAGGAAACATCATCCACATCTCTAATTACTAATTGCGTGCGCATTAGCGTTGAGAACAGGTTCAGAATCGGCTGACTGCTTGCTGGCACTTGTTGTCTGGACATGGACATGTATATGGGAGGGGCCCGAAGCACGCCCCGCCTATCCCCGGCCGATTGGACTCCCTCATTGGCGGCCTGCTGCCTTCCCTTCACATAAAAGGTAGGACTTCTATTTTTTGTTTGTTATTGATTGATTGATTGCTTAGTACTTTGGTCTTGGTGCTTTAGCTACAGGGTTCCTTCCATTTTTTATTTGTTAATTAATTGCTCATTACTTTTTGTGCTTTGTTTAGTATTTTGTAAGTCTTGGTGCTAGGTGCAGGTCCTCTCACCTTCCTTGTATTTTTTTATTTGTTATTGAATGCTTATTTTTGTGCTTTGTTTAGTGCTTGGTGCTTTAAATGTATTTACCTGCGCTGATTTCTTAACTCCCCACAAGGTTTTTTTGTGTGGCCACATACGCTGGCCTAAGTTAGTTTGCAGTAACTATTAGCTGTCCAAACTGGCTTAAATGGCCAAAACAGGCGTAGGTGGCTAGTAACACCCACTTTTGAAAATAAAACTAAATTAAAAATAATCCTAACTAACTCACTTACATTGGTGCAAGTTAAATGGGCAGAATTGCGATTTTTGCGATACTCCAAAAAAATCAAGATGCTCCAAAAAAAATGGAGCAACTCCTGGCCAAATTTGGGCCCATAGGGCTGAGAGTCATCCAAATTCTTATTTATTAGGGTTGCTAACTCGGCCTTCCATCCTGCCCTCCTTCCATCCATCCTCCCCACCAAGCTGTGACATTATCCCTTAGTTGGAATGGCTCTCTGGGAGCAAAGTTCCCAACCTGACCATGTGTGCTACAGCTCATCATTTTCCCAACACTTTTCTCACCTACTCCGCTATTCTGCAGCTTCCAAAAACAGACTGCATCTTAAGGACCAAACCTGTATCTTTACTCTCGACTGGATATGGATTAGCGTGACCTAGAGTTAACAATGAACCCAAACTGCAGTAAATAATGTACTACAAAATATGTGGGATGTCCACCACATTTTCCCATCAGTTCAGAAGGCAAACAAACAACAGCTTATAAGACCAATGCATAGAGGCTAAGTATCTGGTTAGAATTATTTACAGCAGCAATATACAAAAGCAAAGAGTCACAAAATAGTACGATAGAAGTGTTAGAACTGGTATCAGTCCACAAGGGTTTAATAATATTCTTTCTTAGAGTCAGTTTTTACAAGTAACAGGGTGTTGTACATGAACTGTGGAAGGCCCAAATAAATAGTCAGGAAATTCACTATCAGGATTAGTGGCTACAGGAGACAGTCCTGTTAATCACTGATGATGAATTGCACAGTCTGTGAGGAAATTGTGTGGAATGCAAATAAGTAATTAACCACACGTCATTTGAGTCTCAAAACACTTCCAGCCACTGAGTTGGTTTGTTCAACACAAACCTTTAAGGGTAGGGAGCACGCATTCGTCGGCGGTTGAAATTGGTGACCCAGGTAGGACTCCGTGTGACTGCTGTGATGCAACAAGTATTGATCAAGTCAATGGTCTCGAAAACCCGATGCAATTCAAAAAAAAAATCACTGTGTGAATGACACAAAGCGAATGAGATAAATTGCCAGCAAACTGATCCGAAACTTGACAGACTAAGACTGAAGCTTTTGAAACCAAAATGACAAAGTAATAAATGCCATAAGAAGAGTAAGGGCTTAGCCCAGAATGAGGCTTTGAATGTGCGAGAAGTCACCTGATTAAGATCCCTTCTCATGGCACGGTGCTCTTAAAGGGCCGGTGCCTCACGGTGATCATTTTTCCACTGGGATAACAGAAATGCACATTTGCATGTAAATGCTGAGCAAAACGAAAAGAAATCTAAATTGATGAAGTATTTTCTGCTGTAAATGGTTTCTCCCATTAGATTAGATTAGAGAGAGCATTTTACAAGGCAAGTTCAAAAAGTTCTGACACTAGTTAACCTTGAAATGGACAAAAATAAAATCCATTCAAGAGAACTGGTGCATCATGTCATTGGTACAGTAATAAAGTGCAACATCCCCACCGACACCTGGGAATCCCGGGCCAAAGACCGCCCTAAGTGGAGGAAGAGCATCTGGGAGGGCGCTGAGCATCTAGTTGCCGAAAGCATGCAGAAAATAAGCGCAGGCAGCGGAAAGAGTGTGCGGCAAACCAGACTCCCCACCCACCCTTTCCTCCAACGACTGTCTGTCCCACCTGAGACAGAGACTGTAATTCCCGTATTGGACTGTTCAGTCACCTGAGAACGCACTTTTAGGGTGGAAGCAAGTCTTCCTCGATTTCGAGGCACTGCTGATGATGACATTGTACAGAAAAGGCATACTTGTGATTCAATCTGTATTGCTTGTTTGCCATAAGCATCTGAAATTAATTCTACTGAATACTGCGCATGGGTTCTGACAAATGATGAGTGGGACAGGCAGTTATTAATAGAATATACACTAGGCAGAGTTTTATAATACAGGATACTCAATATTGCAGTAACACACTAAAGATAAGTCTCTATCACATTCTGCTCTCTCATTATGATTGCCTGCACGAGAACAGCAGTGATAGTAGCAGCAACAGAGGAACACCAGCTCCACTAAAGCTTGGCAGGGCAAGCAGATGACAAACAAATACCATCGATAAAAAAATTGTCTATTATAAAAAACTGGTTGAATTAGCTGTACTTACAAAGAATACAAATAGTTCAGGAGCGCCAAGGGAAATCCCAGGTCCTTGTTTAACCCAATCCACATCTCAATGACCTGGTTTAGCAGGCCATTACCTGCGTTTGCACTTAAAAGTATGTCAGAGTTAGATTTAAGGGCAGAAGTAACGAGTAAAGCTTTTGCCCTCTTTATTCCACTTGGACTTCCCGTATTCCTCTATGACTTCAGATGGAGGAGAATGTGGAGCTGTGGCTGCAGTAGTTCCTCTGCTCACTGCTGGAGGTGGCACATGGAGATGGCAGCAATAAGAGAACAGACCAAAGCAGGAAAAGGTTATTTGGCACATCAAACCTTCTCCAGAGATTATTCGATCATGGATATCCCTCACACTGTCGACCCCTTACTTTAAAGCACACTATGTTCTTCACCTACTTCCCTGAAAAAACATCAGCAGAGTTGATGGGCCAGAATAATGCGCACGCAGTTATTAACACGCAAATCGTCCCGCAAGTTGGGACGAGGAAGAGATACCCCGTGTGTTGTGAATTTCCACAGATTGCTGGCCGATTTACGCTGCTCTGCCATTGGCCTCGCAATAACAGCAGGTCGCCCTCAACCTCCTCGTGAGTTTCAAGAAATTGCTGCATTTGCGTGTTAATTACCAATTAAATTTGCCGCAGAATGTTAGGGCTGGTATGCAAGGGCCCCTTTTAATGACAGCATTTATGTTCCTGCAATGCCACTCAACCTCTCCAGCCCAGAAAGGGAACAATTGTAACAGTGGAGTCTCATTCCTACACGTAATAAATTGTTCTTTGAGATTTTTTTAAACATTTTTTCATACCTTTCCTTTTCTGTCTCTTAATCCAATATTTCTTTCCCTCTATTTCTCTTTCTGTACCTAATTTGATGCTAATTCACCCTATTTCCTTCTCCGTCATTCCTCTGTTTCTTTCTTTCAATCCTTAAATCTCATTCTTTAAAGAGATAAACTAGTCCCATCATTGACTGCCGTCCCAGATGCCCCATTGCCCTCACTGCACCATCATCAACTCACACTTCCAGCAAGTTACAGTGTGGAAAAAATTCGAGCTGAAGGATGAGGGACAAAGTCCAACAAACGTGGCATGTCACAAGATTCCCTGCAAATTCCAGTGTCAAAAACCTTCAATTGTCCTTCTTAATACATCATCCAGTTTCCTTTTAAAGTTGTCATTTGAACCCAAGCCAACTACTGCCGCTGGGAGACTGCTCCACATGTCCACTACTCTGTGGGGCAAAAAAATATCTTTCTCTCAATCCTAACCTTTGTGAATTGTTTGTGAAGTTTGTATGTGTGTCCTTTAGTGCTATGTTGATTGTCTAAATTAACTCCAAAGTTTGGGTGAGGCCTTCATGTTGCAGAAAGTATGAAAGGATTGTTTGCACAACACACCCAAATAGTTGAAGTGGCAATCCAGGTGCCATTGAAGCATTTTCACTCTGATTTGCATGCTTTGATGGTGGACGCCTCCCTGGAGGAAAGTATATTAGTCATTGCTAGTGGTGAAATTCCAACTGTTTGAGGATGGTGCTCTAAAAAGGTAAGTCATCATATGAATGCTTAACCCACGCTGACACCTCAGAAAGGAATGCTGATTAAGTCAAATTCTTCTTCAATAACTAACATTCTGGGATTTTTTTTAAATTGGTGCTTATAAATTAGGCCTGTTTGTTTATAGTGACTGAACAAAACAAACTCCATTTACGTGTGTAGGGTTTTCACCATGCATTGTAGATCATATTCCTTAATTGCATCCATTTTTCCTGAAAACCGCACAAAGTTTTAGAGGGAGAAATTTGCTCACGCCTCTGTTGCGGCATTGTCCCGGGCGCAGCGGTAAATTTTGCGCCGGCAAATGGATTGCGTCTGCCGCCGCAAAATTCATCAGCTGGGCCCGGAGTTTGGAGCGGGGCGCTAAGCGAGGTGTTGCACGCCTCTCTTAGGGCACTAGGCCGGCTGAGCAAGCGTAACAAATCCCAAGCTAAACAGCCAGCCACAGAGCGCCCTGAGGGGGGGGGGGGTCCTCGGGCGCAGGGGGCTGGGTGGAGGGGAGGGGGAATAACCTTAGGAAAGAAAACACCAACTACATTCCCAATACATAACTCATGCCACCACAACAACAAAAAAAACAATCACACTTACTTGTGGTCGACATAACTTACCTCACTGCAGCCGCTACAGCGCGGACCGCCAGCTTCCACAGGTGGTCTCAGCAGGGCGCACTGCGGAGCGCTATGAGTCAGGCGGCAACAAAAAAAAAAAATTGAGCCAGTGTCACAACCAGGGGTGTTGCACATCGGCTCGCCACTTCCGGGCGGTAATGCTCTGCGCTCCCTCAAAACTGGCACCAAATGTCCCAGTGGGATCCCACTGGGAGCTGGCCGACTGCCCAGAAGTGCTTACCGCCGCCATTGCCTTCCCCTCTGGGGCACTAACAGGGACGGCAGAAGACCGAAAATCCAGCTCCTTGATGTTAAGTGGTAGAAGGTTTAGAGGGGAGATGAGGAAATAATTCTTCACCCAGGGGCTTGTGGGGAACTCACTGCCTGAAAGAGTGGTAGAGGCAGAAACCCTCACCACATTTAAAAAGTACTTGGATATGCACTTGGAAGTGCTGTAACCTAACAAGGCTACGACCAAGAGCTGGAAAGTGGGATTAGGCTGGATAACCTTTTTTCGGCAGGTACAGACACGATGGGTCGAATGGCCTCCTTCTGTGCCGTAGACTTCTAACGTGGATAGATTTGAGAAGCTGGGGCTGTTCTCCTTTGAACAGAGAATATTGAGAGGATATTTGATAGAAGTGTTCAAAATCACGATGGGTCTAGACAGAGTAAAGAGAGGAAAAGAAACTGTTCCCATTGGCAGAAGGGTCGAGAACCAGAGGACAGACATTCAATGTGATTGGCTAAAGAGCCAATGGCAACAAAAGAAAAAACATTTTTATGCAGCGAGTGGTTAGGGTCTGGAATGCACTGCCTGAAAGGGCGGTGAGGCAGACATGATCATGGCTTTCAAAAGGGAGTTGGATAAGTACCTGAAAGAAAAAAAAATTGCAGGGCTACAAGGAAAGAGCGGGGGAGTGGGATTGCTGAGGTGCTCTTACAGAGAGCTGGCACGGGTTCGACGGGCCGAATGGCCTTCTTTCGTGCTGTAACCATTCTATGAATATAAAATCGTATGACTAAGCGTCAATGGCATGTGCTATTGGGAAATAGGGAGAGGCAGTACCAGTCATGTTGATACGGAGCAGTCTAATAGACAGTGGCATTTGGTTACCCCACCCGTTGCCGATTAACTGATTAGACATCTGGAATATGCATGATACTTACGTTAACTGCACTACAATTAATTTATACCTGTAGTTGTATTCAGAAGAAGGCGGTCTTTGTGAATACATCAAAACACCAAATTGTTCCTCATAAATATGGGAAAGAGGGAGGGGGCAGCACAGGAGAAACAGTCCATGAGAGAACAGCAGTAAATTAGAGCACAGGCAAACCAGGAGAGACATTTAAACACCACCTCATCATGATTCTCAGGACCCATCACAAAGTGCTTGACATACAAGGGAGAATTCTACACTTCCAGCACAAAGACTTGCCTGCCAGGAGTACATAAAGACTTGCACTCCCATGATTTTCAGTCCATTAAAACAAATGGACAAAGATTATTTCTGATGTGCATTCTTGGGAAGCAAAACTCAGTGACAGGAGTGGCATTTCAGTAACTTAGTCCCAACGTTAATAGTTATGGAGGCAAACATGTCAGCTATTCTATGCACAAATAGAATCTGCTTGTGGTGGTGTCCTAAATCTCCTCCTTTGCCTCACTGCCAATTTTTTTTGATTGCGGCTCTATGAAGCACCTTGGGCATTTTTTTCCTGTTATAGGTGCTATATAAATGCAAGCAATTGTTGTTGGTCGAGAGGAGAGTTTTTGACCGTGGCACCAGGATAACTTGCTGCACTTCTTTGAATGGAGCCAACTGAGCCATGGGGATAGACGGTGCCTCGATTTAACATCTCAGCTGCATTGCACGGTGTGTTCAATTTGCTGATCCAAACACTGGATCCCACGAGCACACAAGCCACTTTAAATATAAATCATACACAGTTTGACCTGCTAACACCAGTCTGATAAAGCACTACATGAAAGAAATGCTACTCTACTGAACCAATCAATGTATTTGCATGAGAAAAATATTAAGCTAACGAGCTACAGGGTCAATGGCCTCCCTTTTTCGCACTTTCCATTGCAACCCAAACAGCTGGATAAACCTGTTCAGTTCCATTCACTGGTGGTTGTCAAAGCATGTTATGCAACTTGAAAACACCTGCAACACACCATGTTCAAAAACAAGGCTTCAATCTTTTTACATCAAGGGAAAGATTTTACAAGTTACATCGAAAACATTACAGATGGAAAAAGATAAGCTTGTGTCTTATGTTTCGGACATGAGAATACTAAAAATGAAATTTGGAGAAGGGGAAGAAAGCAATATTTTTGATCAAATCATCTATTTATAGAAAAAAGTATTGGCCTCAGGAAATTATGAAAAACTATTAAAAATAAAATAGTTTTCCTACCCAGCTGATTTCTCCCTCTGGTTGGCCATTCCAGAGATGTCACCGACAGTGATATTCAAACACCAGAGTAAATTCAACAACAACAACTTGTATTTATTTAGCACCTTTAACGTAGTAAAATGTTCCAAAGTGCTTCACAGGGGTGTTTACAAGTCAAAAAAAATTAATTTGATACCGAACCAGATTAGAGGAAATTACAGCAGGTGATCAAAATCTTGGTCAAAGAGGTAGGTTTTAAGGAGCTTCTTGAAGGAGGAAAGAGAGGTAAAGAGGCGGAGAGGTTTAGGGAGGGAGTTTCAGAGCTTAGGACCTTGGCAGCTGATTCATAATAAATAGCTGGGTAGCCAAGGGGGGAAATAATTCAAGCTGGCCTGAGCCACCCAATCCCAGGAAAGCACGCTATAGCCTGGAATACAGACTTCCTAGACCAGAAAATTATGCTCCGCACAGTGCGCTGGATCTACAGCCACTCTCAAGCTGGTCCAGGGTAGACCCTCTTCCACCAGTCGTGATGCAATTGATGCTTTCATCTGTGACATCACTGAAACAGCCTCATAGGGAGGGAAACGCAAATTGAGAATCTTCATCCCAATGAGAAAATTGCTATTTTTTTACGGAGGAGCGGGGGGGGGTGGGGCGGGGGAATAACACAGTGAACAGAATTTCCCTGGGTTAATATGTTCTTCTGTAAAAGGTGGTGGAGGGCAAGGGGAAATGAAACATACATGAAACAAAAAAGTCTGCCCCAGACTTTTCTTCCCCTTCAATTTATACAACCACAGTGAAAAACAAGTGTTTATATCTGAAATACAGTCTAATTAAAGACCATCTAGCAGAAAAATATCTGATGCAGAAATTCAAAGAATTTAATACTTGTATGTGCAAATCTAGATTGTAACAACTCCCCTGTCAAATTTCCAAATCTGTGTAAAGCCTGTATCATTAAAAGATGTGTTAGGTAATATTTCTCTCCCATAAACAAAATATATAATCATCTTCAAAATTACTGCTATGCTGTCACTTTAACTAAGAACACAAGCTTCATAGGTAAACCATATTCTGCAATTTGACAATTCAAGGAGCAGTTTATCTATCATCTGGTGGGACGGATTGATGGTAGAATGAAGGTATAAGCAGATAAACTAGTCTAGCAAACATATTACACACACACACACACACACACACGCATTTGAAAAATGTCATAGAATTGAAAGCAGGGACTATTGTATCAAGTTGATTGCTGCTTTTATATAGTGATGGGCGCACACTGTTTGCTGCCCGCACTTGGGTCTCCTGCAGCCAGCAGGAACTGAAAAGGTATCTTTGCTGGATTTTTATTAAGATCAGATCATTTTTCCCTTTATAAAAAAATGAAAACGCCTGCAGCAAGCCTTCGCGAACCAGCCAAGTTTACTTTGGGGCTGCTGTCGACTACACAAGGTCAGCACATCGGGAGCCAGCAACACCAGATCGCACGCAACGTCAAAAAGCTGCTCGTCACTCCATCACTAGTTACACAAACACTTTTGAAAATAGTCGGGGCTACACAGTGTGCTGACCGAGGGCCGTATGGCTCTTTGTCAGAAAAACGCGGACACGATGGGCTGAAATGGCCTCCTTCTGCGCTGTAAATTTCTATATTTCTATTGTCCATTATATACTTATAGCATAATGCACAACAGTCAATAGTAACAGAAATTGAAAAAATAATGCAAGTACTAAACAAGGCAAGCAGATGCAAGTGCCAATGTAAGCCTGCTACGATAAAAAGCATTTGTGTAACGTATATATAAATTCCCTGCAGAGAGAGAGAGAGAGAGAGAGTCTCCCCAAACTTGCTACATGCAATACCATATTACAGAATTTAAAAAAACTTCATGTTCAGTACAAGCACCTTAGGAAAACTATCAAGCTGTATTTGATTTTGGTTGTAAATCTGCATTACCACGAGTGTTAACTGTCCACAAAAAAACCCTTGCATTTAACAAGTTAAATATCTCATTCTCAAATTGAGGAGTTTTTAAAGAAGCATAAAAGCCTGTTTTAATGTTGCATGATCATAAGGCAGAAAGAATTTGAAGTTCAATTTCCCTCCTCCCGCCTCCACTTTATTCACTAAATCTAAATGGCATTTGATTCAGATGCAACTGTACCACATCAAGCACCACGTTACCTCACAGAACGTTTTTGTGACTGAGACGATTTCAAATCATTCTGAGCTTCATCGACATAACCCACAGCAGATCTTTCTTTCACTCAAATCTTTCAATTACTGCCACACAGGACACGTTTTGAAAAGACTGGTTACACAGTTCCACCAACTGTACTTCTTTCTTCTCTCCCATTTCTCACAAAGAAACCATTGTACATTTATTTAAAAGTACAAATGCCAGTGCACGTAATCAAAATATATTACCAGCTCAGGTCACAAAAGAGCTCGTACACATTGTGAACATTCAGCAGTCTTTGCCAGCCCCAGACTACCGAACCCATCAGTTCATTAAATACAAAGCAGTACTTACTTGACAGTGACACGGCTGGATAAATCCTGTAGATCTCCTGGGTGAAACAGCTGTGCTTCTTTCAAACCAAGTCTCTGACAGCCCTTCAGGAAAACATTAATGTTGTCCTGAAAAAAACGAAGTGAATTACCTGCTTAGTTACACACGAAACAAGGAAACCTAACTCAGTCTAAAGTCCTTTACTCTGAAGTCCAGTGCTAGTATAAAGGCAATGGGGAGAGAGAGAAAGATATCAATCCTCTAATGAATCAGCACTGGCAATCTAAGGATGTGGGCTGGCCATGGGACTGATAGGCACTTGTCTATTACCTGTTATAGTATGACTGCACAGCATGTGGGCAGCAACCATTCCTGACGTCTGTATTACATAAACATTCCACCCTTCTTTTAGTCTCTCATGACACATCGGATTACATCTAGTGTCGATTTAAAAAAAATAGCTCTTGTTGTGAACACTCACCCACCCAGAAACTGCCTGCAGTCTCGTAAGAAAGGCAGGACGGAATAATAATTCCTCCTAGTTGTCGCTATTACAGTACTCTTTCAAATACACCTGGAATCTCGGTTTGGTGGCAAAGGGTAACCCTCTTGTACAGAGCGCAGCAGTTAATGTAACATACAGTGCGTTACAAACTATTTAAACAAGGCGTGGTATCAGGCAGCATTCACTGCACCTGCTCGCCAGCAATTGTTAAAGAAGCCTTATTGCAGGAAGCAAAAACAAATTCAGGTCTTTAGAAGGTGCTGTAAAATCACATGCTCAAACCGTAATATTGATCTTGTGTTAGGACAGAGCACACAAGAACAGATATCTGTGTCTTCGTGCATGTGGACTTTGAAACAGAAGAAAAGTATGCAAAGAACAATCCGATTACAAATACCTTTTCAGTTATTTGCAAGTTGAAGATCAGTTGCTAACCCTCGCTATTCTAAACCACAAAGCAGAGTGCTTTCATGCAAACAGTATGTCGATATCTAACTCTTTCAGTGTCATCACACTCAATTCTTTTTAACATTGTGGAGATGTTTCTACTTCGAAGAATCTAAAGTAAATTAAGTAAAACATTCAACTATTTGTTCAAAATACATCTGGGCATGTCACGGCATGCTTTCATATACTTTTGTTCATCATTCAGTTGGAGCAGTCCGTCACATAGATGCAACACAGCACAACCTTTGTACAAGTATTGCAACAAAAGCCACATGCTGAAATAGACCAGTCACGAGCTTATTTTGATCTTATTTTTAAAACCTTGAGTGACACCACGAAATAAGGTATAAAACAGGCCTGTCTTCATTTTTGAAAAATCAACAGCAACCATTTGTTTGCTCAGCAAACATCACCGATGTGCCAAAAATTTCTGCTTCCTGCAAACAGGATAAGCTGCTTCCTATTGGTAGATCATCATTATTATTAATAAATACGATAAAATATAAGTGATTTCTTCTATATATATATATATTTAAAAAAAAGAGAATTAAATTACTTTTTTTTTTACAAATTCTCTCTCTCCCTGTACCAGCCCATGTGTAAAGATGAAATCGAATAGCACTAAACTGCAAAGATCCTAGTTACACAATCAGTGTCTTTAACCTGAAAATGTTACCATTCAGAAAAACATTTAAAAAGTCTTGACTGTCTGGGGAGAGTGCAGTGAGGAGAGGGGAAAGAGGGCAGGGCGAGTGGGTGCAGGAGGGAGCGTGAGCGGGATGGGTACAGGGGGAGGGGCCAAGCAAGCGAGGGAGATTTCTCTTTTTAGCAAATTCTTTCAATTACTGCAGCATCAACAAAGAATACACAAGACCATAAAGGCTATTGCTTATGCAGTTTTTTGTTAAAAAAAATAAACCGTGTCAATTGGCTAAATTGGTCAAATCAAATCGCACAGGGTAGCCTTGAGGAGGAATTCATAGAATGCATACAGAATTGTTTCTTAGAACAGTATGTTACAGAACCTACAAGGGAGCAAGCTATCTTAGATCTGGTCCTATGTAATTAGACAGGAATAATAAACGATCTCCTAGTAAAAGATCCTCTCGGAATGAGTGATCACAGTATGGTTGAATTTGTAATACAGATTGAGGGGGAGGAAGTAGTGTCTCAAACGAGCATACTATGCTTAAACAAAGGGGACTACAGTGGGATGAGGGCAGAGTTGGCTAAAGTAGACTGGGAACACAGACTAAACGGTGGCACAATTGAGGAACAGTGAAGGACTTTTAAGGAGCTCTTTCATAGTGCTCAACAAAAATATATTCCAGTGAAAAAGGGCGGTAAGAGAAGGGATAACCAGCCATGGATAACCAAGGAAATAAAGGAGAGTATCAAATTAAAAACCAATGCATATAAAGTGGCCAAGGTTAGTGGGAAACTAGAAGATTGGGAAAATTTTAAACGACAGCAAAGAATGACGAAGAAAGTAATAAAGAAAGAAAAGATAGATTACGAAAGTAAACTTGCAAAAAACATAAAAACAGATAGTAAAAGCTTTGACCGATATATAAAACGGAAAAGAGTGACTAAAGTAAATGTTGGTCCCTTAGAAAATGAGAAGGGGGATTTAATAATGGGAAATATGGAAATGGCTGAGACCTTAAACAATTATTTTGCTTCGGTCTTCACAGTGGAAGACACAAAAACCATACCAAAAATTGCTGCTCACAGAAATGTGGGAAGGGAGGACCTTGAGACAATCACTATCACTAGTGGGGTAGCTGGACAAGCTAATGGATCTCAAGGTAGACAAGTCCCCTGGTCCTGATGAAAGGCGGAAGTTATAGCAGATGCATTCGTTATAATCTACCAAAATTCTCTGGACTCTGGGAAGGTACCATCGGATTGGAAAGCAGCTAATGTAACGCCTCTGTTTAAAAAAGGGGGCAGACAAAAGGCAGGTAACTATAGGCCGGTTAGTTTAACATCTGTAGCGGGGAAAATGCTTGAAACTATCATTAAGGAAGAAATAGCGGGACATCTAGATAGGAATAGTGCAATCAAGCAGACGCAACATGGATTCATGAAGGGGAAATCATGTTTAACTAATTTACTGGAATTCTTTGAGGATATAACGAGCATGGTGGATAGAGGTGTACCGATGGATGTGGTGTATTTAGATTTCCAAAAAGCATTCGATAAGGTGCCACACAAAAGTTTACTGCAGAAGATAAAGGTACGCGAAGTCAGAGGAAATATATTAGCATGGGTAGAGAATTGGTTGGCTAACAGAAAGCAGAGAGTCGGGATAAATGGGTCCTTTTCGGGTTGGAAATCGGTGGTTAGTGGTGTGCCACAGGGATCAGTACTGGGACCACAACTGTTTACAATATACATAGATGACCTGGAAGAGGGGACAGAGTGTAGTGTAACAAAATTTGCAGATGACACAAAGATTAGTGGGAAAGCGGGTTGTGTAGATGACACAGAGAGGCTGCAAAGAGATTTAGATAGGTTAAGCGAATGGGCTAAGGTTTGGCAGATGGAATACAATGTCGGAAAATGTGAGGACATCCACCTTGGAAAAAAAAACAGTAAAAGGGAATATTATTTGAATGGGGAGAAATTACAACATGCTGCAGTGCAGAGGGACCTGGGGGTCCTTGTGCATGAATCCCAAAAAGTTAGTTTGCAGGTGCAGCATGTAATCAGGAAGGCGAATGGAATGTTGGCCTTCATTGCGAGAGGGATGGAGTACAAAAGCAGGGAGGTCCTGCTGCAACTGTACAGGGTATTGGTGAGGCCGCACCTGGAGTATTGTATGCAGTTTTGGTCACCTTACTTAAGGAAGGATATACTAGCTTTGGAGGGGGTACAGAGACGATTCACTAGGCTGATTCCGGAGATGAGGGGGTTACCTTATGATGATAGATTGAGTAGACTGGGTCTTTACTCGTTGGAGTTCAGAAGGATGAGGGGGGATCTTATAAAAACATTTAAAATAATGAAAGGGAGAGACAAGATAGAAGCAGAGAGGTTGTTTCCACTGGTCGGGGAGATTAGAACTAGGGGGCACAGCCTCAAAATACGGGGGAGCCAATTTAAAACCGAGTTAAGAAGGAATTTCTTCTCCCAGAGGGTTGTGAATCTGTGGAATTCTCTGCCAGGGAAGCAGTTGAGGCTAGCTCATTGAATGTATTCAAATCACAGATAGATAGATTTTTAACCAATAAGGGAATTAAGGGTTATGGGGAGCGAGCGGGTAAGTGGAGCTGAGTCCACGGCCAGATCAGCCATGATCTTGTTGAGTGGCGGAGCAGGCTCGAGGGGCTAGATGGCCAACTCCTGTTCCTAATTCTTATGTTCTTATGTTAAACACACATATGTATACTATAGACAAACACAATTGTATATCCAATTGCCGATTCTTCGCCCATCTTTAACAACGCTATCCCAAAGCAAGTCATCAGTATTAGTCAACCAAATAATGAGTGGGAGAACAGAAACTGCACGCCTGAAACAGAAGTGAAATTGCACATGCATAAAAATGTCAGTGTGTCAGACACCTGAGTTTTCAATTGGGTGTGTCATCCTGATGCATCCTTTGCTTTTCTGCAATTTTGAGAAACACGTCAAACATTTTTTTTATAGGCTTGCCTCAGATCCTCCCTGACCGAGTTGATTTTTGACCAGGGGAGTGGGTCCACGAATGTCAGCTTTTCTCCGGTACCTTGCGCTAGTACCTTACCATAATCATGCGTAAAAGGTGACAGCGAGCTACTCAACATCGCAGCCTGGCCTAACCCAGTCTACCTGACATCACTGAAGGACATTAAACAACCAGTAGTGGGAAGGAAATAGATGAGCAAATTTTCAGGCAAATGGCAGCAAGACTTAGGATCTTTACAGTAGTGGTAATGGGGGACTTCAATTATCCTAATATAGACTGGGGAAATAACAATGTAAAGGGAAAATAGAGGGAGGAATTCTCGAAATGTGTACAAGAGAACTTTCTTGATCAGTATCATTCCAGCCCAATGAGGAAGGAAGCAGTGCTGGATCTAATCCTGGGGAATATGGGGCCCAAGTTTCGAGCCGCGCCTAGAATGACGCAGTCCCGACCTGGACACCCGTTTTTCGCGTCACAAAGTGCGCCTAAAAAAACCCTCCGTATTCTCCACCTCCCTGCAGGTCCTCTGGCCCTCGGCGCAGCGCAGCACACGCTGTAGGGGGCGGAGCCAGGTTCCTGCGCTGAAGACAGTGCCAGGACCTCTGCACATGCGCGCTACAGTGGGCACGCAAGTGCAGTAGCTCCAGGCGCCCGAAACTGTGTGGGAGGGGCCCGAAGCACGCAGCCCCTAGCCCTGGCCGAATGGCCTCACTGGAGTTGCGTGAATAAGGCTGCCTCCCACGCCCAGCTTCTGCTTCCTCCCGACCCGACTCGACTCCCGCTTCCCCCGCTCCCTGACCGGACCCGACACCCGCTCCCCCCCCCTCGGACCGGACCCGACACCCGCTCCCCCTCCCCCCCCCAGACTGGATCCGACCTGACCTCCCTCCCCCCGACCTGACCTCTCTCTCCCTCCCCCCGACCCGAACCGACCTCCCTCCCACCACCCCCCCGACCCGACCCAACGCCACCTACCTGTAAATCTGGTGCTGGGGACGGACCCTGCCCGAAGTCTCGGGCCCGGCCCGTTCAGCCTCCCTCCCCCTTCTCCTTCCCCCACAATCTCCTTTCCCCCCCCCCCAATCTCCTTCTCCCCCATCCCTCCCCCCTTCTCCCCCATCCCTCCCCCCTTCTCCCCTTCAGAAACACAGACACTGACAGACAGAGAATGAGAGATACACAGACAGACAGACAGACAAAGAGATAGAGACACTGACAGAGATACACTGGGGGGGGGGGGGGCATCCCAGCACGCTGTTGGAGGGCTCCCGGTGCTGCAGTCGGTAAGTAGAAAATGTTTTATTTATTGATTTTTTTTAAAAAAAAATTTCTTATTAATTTTTTTTGATTGATTTATTGGTTGATTTATTGATGTATTTATCATTTATTATTGACGATGGCTCTTTATTTGTAAAACTGAAGTGTTTAATGTTTGTAAACTTCCATTTAAACACCCCCCCCCCATTCCCTACGCCTGATTTGTAACCTACGCCTGATTTTCTAAAGTGTAGACAAGGTTTTTTCGAGCGTACAAAAATCTTCACCTACTCCATTCTAAGTTAGTTTGGAGTAAGTTTTCACTCACGAAACTTTGAAATCAGGCGTAAGTGGCCGGACACGCCCCCTTTTGAAAAAAAAATTCTGTTCCAAAGTGAAACTGTTCTAACTGACCAGAACTGGAGCAAACTAAATGACGAGAATTCCGATTTCTAAGATACTCCGTTCTACACCAGTTGCTCCTAAAAATCAGGAGCAAATCATGTGGAAACTTGGGGCCAAAGTGGGGCAAGTGGAGCATGTTACAGCGGGTGCGAATTTGGGAAACAATAATTATAATATTATTAGATTTATAGTAGTTATGGAAAAGGACAAGGAAAAATCAAATGTGAAAATACTCAACTGGAGGAAGGCCATTTTCAATGAGATGAAAAGGAATCTGGCCCAGGTGGATTGGAACCACAGATTGGCAGGTAAAACAGTAAATGAGCAATGGGAGGCCTTCAAAAAGGAAATAGTTTGAATACAGACTAGACAGCGAAGAGGATAGTAACAGACTTCAGGAAGACATAGACAGACTAGTGAAATGGAGAGTCACACGGCAGATGAAGTGTGAAGTCATTCATTTTGGTAAAAAGAATGAGAAGAAGTAACAAACAAAATGGTACAATTTTGAAGGGAGTGCAGGAATAGAGAGACCTAAAGGTATATGTACACAAGCCTTTGAAAATGGCAGGACAAGGTGAGAAGGCTGTTAATAAGGCATGTATTGTCCTTGATTTTATAATTAGAGGCACAGAGGTTAGGAAGCTAGGAAGCAAGGAAGTTAGGCTAAACCTATATAAAAGACTTGTTGGCCCCCAGTTTGAGTATTGTGGGCAATTCTGGGCACCAAACTCTGGGAAAGATGTCAAGTCCTTAAAGAGGACTTCAGTTACGTGGAGAGTCTAGAGAAACTGGGGTTGGGCTTCTGAGAACAGAGAAAGTTAAGGGGAGATTTGATAGAGTTATTCAGAATTATGTAGGGTTTTGATTGAGTAAATAAGGAGCAACTATTTCCAGTGGCAGAAGGGTCGGTAACTAGGACATAGATTTAAAAAGAGGAGGCATGAGGAAAAATAAGCTAACGCGGCGAGTTATGATGATCTGGAATGTACTGTCTGAAAGGGTGGTGGAAGCAGATTTAATAATAACTTGGGAAAAAAGGAGAATTGGATAAATACTTGAAGGGATAAAAATTGCAGGGCTATGGAGACAGAGCTGGGGAGTGGGACTAATGGTAGCTCTTTTAAAGAGCTGGAACAGGTATGACGGACCTAATGGCCTCCTTCTGTGCTGCGTTAATCTATGATTCTATAATTAGGCTGGAACCTAATGGTATCACCCTAGCCCGGCTCGTATCAGCTATTGCAACATAGATATGGGGTTTAAACCTCATTCATATGGCTATTGCTAAATGGATCAATTCACTATGCCAAGTATTATCTTGATCAATATGAAAAACTATATTTGAGGGTTGTCCTTTGAGGGGTGATCGAGTAGAGTAGAAACATAGAAAACAGGTGCAGGAGTAGGCCATTCGGCCCTTCGAGCCTGCACCACCATTCAATAAGATCATGGCTGATCAGTCCCTCAGTACCCCTGTCCTGCTTTCTCTCCATACCCCTTGATCCCTTTAGCCGTAAGGGCCATATCCAACTCCCTCTTGAATATATCCAACGAACTGGCATCAAGAACTCTCTGCCGAAGTCAATTCCACAGGTTAATAACTGAGTGAAGAAGTTTCTCCTTGTCTCGGTCCTAAATGGCTTACCCCTTATCCTTAGACAGTGTCCCCTGGTTCTGGACTCCTCCAACATCAGGAACATTCTTCCTGCATCTAACCTGCCCAGTCCCGACAGAATTTTAGAGGTTTCTATGAGATCCCCTCTCATTTTTCTAAACTCCAGTGAATACAGGCCCAGTCGATCCAGTCTCTCCTCATATGTCAGTCCTGCCATCCCGGGAATCAGTCTGGTGAACCTTCGCTGCACTCCCTCAATAGCA
This sequence comes from Pristiophorus japonicus, assembly GCF_044704955.1. Lineage (NCBI taxonomy): Eukaryota > Metazoa > Chordata > Chondrichthyes > Pristiophoridae > Pristiophorus > Pristiophorus japonicus. The sequence goes on from NC_091986.1 coordinate 26,301,263, forward strand.
AGAATGCCCTTCCTCAGATTAGGAGACCAAAACTGAACACAATATTCCAGGTGAGGCCTCACCAAGGCCCTGTACAGCTGCAGCAAGACCTCCCTGCTCCTATACTCAAATCCCCTAGCTATGAAAGCCAACATGCCATTTGCCTTCTTCACTGCCTGCTGTACCTGCATGCCAACCTTCAATAACTAATGTACCATGACACCCAGGTCTCATTGCACCTCCCCTTTTCCTAATCTACCGCCATTCAGATAATATTCTGCCTTCATGTTTTTGCCACCAAAGTGGATAACCTCACATTTATCCACATTATACTGCATCTGCCATGCATTTGCCCACTCACCTAATCTGTCCAAGTCACCCTGCAGCATCTTAGCGTCCTCCTCACAGCTCACACCACCACCCAGATTAGTGTCATCTGCAAACTTGGAGATATTACTCTCAATTCCTTCATCTAAATCATTGATGTATATTGTAAATAGCTGGGGTCCCAGCACTGAGCCCTGTGGCACCCCACTAGTCACTGCCTGCCATTTGAAAAGGACCCGTTTATCCCGACTCTCTGCTTCCTGTCTGCCAACCAGTTCTCTATCCACGTCAATACATTACCCCCAATACCATGTGCTTTAATACTGCACACCAATCTCTTGTGTGGGACCTTGTCAAAAGGCTTTTGACAGTCCAAATACACCACATTCACTGGTTCTCCCTTATCCACTCTACTAGTTACATCCTCAAAAAATTCTAGATTTGTCAAGCATGATTTCCCTTTCATAAATCCATGCTGACTTGGACCAATCCAGTCACTGCTTTCCAAATGCGCTGCTATTTTATCTTTAATAATTGATTCCAACATTTTCGCCACTACTGATGTCAGGCTAACCGGTCTATAATTCCCTGTTTTCTCTCTCCCTCCTTTTTTAAAAAGTGGGGTTACATTAGCTACCCTCCAGTCCATAGGAACTGATCCAGAGTCGATAGACTGTTAGAAAATGATCACCAATGTATCCACTATTTCTAGGGCCACTTCCTCAAGTACTTTGGGATGCAGACTATCAGGTCCTGGGGATTTATCGGCCTTCAATCCCATTAATTTCACTAACACAATTTCCTGACTAACAAGGATTTCCTTCAGTTCCTCCTTCTCACTGGACCCTCGGTCCCCTAGTATTTCCGGAACGTTATTTGTGTCTTCCTTCGTGAAAACAGAATCAAAGTATTTGTTCAATTGGTCTGCCATTTTTTTGTTCCCCATTATAAATTCACCTGATTCTGACTGCAAGGGACCTACGTTTGTCTTCACTAATCTCTTTCTCTTCACCTATCTATAGAAGCTTTTGCAGTCAGTTTTTATGTTCCCAGCAAGCTTCCTCTCGTACTCTATTTTCCCCCTGCTAATTAAACCCTTTGTCCTCCTCTGCTGAATTCTAAATTTCTCCCAATCCTCAGGTTTGCTGCTTTTTTTGGCCAATTTATATGCCTCTTCCTTGGATTTAACACTGTCCTTAATTTCCCTTGTTAGCCACGGTTGAGCCACCTTCCCCGTTTTATTTTTACTCCAGACAGGGATGTACAATTGTTGAAGTTCATCCATGTGATCTTTAAATGTCTGCCATTGCCTATCCACAGTCAACCCTTTAAGTATTATTCGCCAGTCTATTCTAGCCAATTCACGTCTCATACCATTGAAGTTACCTTTTCTTAAGTTCAGGACCCTAGTCTCTGAATTAACTGTGTCACTCTCCATCTTAAATGAAGAGTTCTACCAGATTATGGTCACTCTTCCCAAAGGGGCCTCGCACAACAAGATTGCTAATTAGCCCTTTCTTGTTACACATCACCCAGTCTAGGATGGCCAGCCCTCTAGTTGGTTCCTCGACATGTTGGTCCAGAAAACCATCCCTAATACACTCCAGGAAATCCTCCTCCACCGTACTGCTACCAGTTTGGTGAGCCCAATCTATATGTAGATTAAAGTCGCCCATGATAACTGCTGTACCTTTATTGCACGGGGCCTAAATTCTTTGGAGTTTCGAAGAATGAGAAGTGATATCATTGAAATGTATAACATTCTTAGAGGGCTCAACAGAGTAGATGCTGAGAGGCTGTTTCCCTGGCTGGAGAGTCTAGAACTAGACAGGATAGTCTCAGGATAAAGGATCGGCCATTTAGGATTGACATGAGGAGAAATTGCTTCATTCAGTTGTGAATCTTTGGAATTCTCTACCCCAGAGAGCTGTGGATGCTTAGTCATTAAGTACATTCACGTCGGAGAGCGATAGATTTTGGATATTAAGGGAATCAAGGGATATGGGGATAGGGCAGGAAAGTGGAGCTGAGGTTGAAGATCAGCCATGATCTTATTGAATGGCAGAGCAAGTTCGAGAGGCCACAAGGTCTTTACGTGCTTCTGTTTCTTTTGTTCTTATGAAAGCAAGACCCTGCCTAGTTTCTGGAGGTGTGGGGGGAGGGATAAGAAAATTAGACATTCTCTCCATCTGTCAGTCTGCCACACAGCAGATTTCAACTCAGTTGGAAACAAAAACCCCTCAGCATAAAGTTCTTACAGTAATCCTTTGAAAGTGAAAATTAGTCCCGCTAAACAAAGCAAAGAGAAATGAAAGCCTGTTGTACATACCAAGTTCGCTGGATTCCCTAATCTTCAGTTATTTTGATACAGTAGGCACTTTTTGATACAGTAGGCACTCAACAGGCTATAGTCACATGCTCAAATGTTTCTTGACGCTGTTACTTTTATTCACTATACGTTAAAGGTAAAGCAATCACGCAATTAACGGTGCAATTTACAGCTAGGGTGAATAATCTCTCAAATGCTTGTAGAGGTGAATCCAGCACAGATAATGCACTTCTTCTGCAACTGAATCAGACAACTTTGCCATAAAGGCATATAAACAAAATACATGCCACCAATCTATTTCATAGACGTATACAATGATACAGCACAGAAGGCACCCCCATTCGGCCCATCGTGCTTAAGCAGGCTCTTTGAAAGAGCTCTCTCATTAATCCCACTCTTCATAGCCCTGTTATTTTCCAATTCCCTTTTAAAGTTACTATTGAATCTGCTTCCACTATTCGTTCAGGCAGTGTATTGCAGATTATAACAACTTGCTGCGTAAATTTTGTTCTCTCATGTCGCCTGTTGTTTTTGGCCAATTACCTTAAATCTGTGTCCTCTGGTTCGACAATTCTGCCGTTGGAAACAGTTTGTCCTTATTTACTCTATCAGCATCCTTCATGATTCTTAACACCTCTATCAAATTTCCCCTTAACCTTCTCTGGCCTGAGGCGAATAACCCCAGTTTCTCTAATCTCACCATGTAACTGAAGTCTTTCATCCGTGGTACCATTCTAGTAAGTCTCCTCTGCACCCTAACCAAGGCCTTGCCATCCATCCCAAAGTGTGGTGCCTAGAACTGGACGCAATACTGCAGCTGGGGCCGAACAATTGTTTTATAAAGGTTTAGCATAACTTCTTTCTTATGTACTCTATGCATCTTCCAGTTATGATAGGTCACCGACCAGAAGCGTTAACTCTGTTTCTCTTGCCACAAATGGTACCTGACCGGTTCTGGCTTTATCTGTTCTTAAAAAAGATTTGTTTTGTTCTTTGAACTTTTGTTACGGACAACTTCTGCTGACTTAGGGAAAGTTGAGGAACCTCAAACGGGCCTTGCTCACTCTTGTTTTCAGATAAAATCTAAAACTTATTTACACCGATACACCACGAAGTAAAGCAACTCAAGAGCTTCTGCTCGAACACGAGACTCCCAAGCCAGAGGTTCATGTTTGATTTGGAAGATTAACAGTCTTGATTGCGGCTCTTCCCACACTGCTTACGCAAGTACAGTGGCCTAAGGGAGCCACTCAGGAGTTTAACCAAAAGCACCAAGGTGAGATGGATCCACCCTACTTGATGTTGAATCACTGATAAGATGTGAGAAAGCAGTAAACGGTGCTGGGAAGGGGAGGGGTGGGGTGACATGGAGAAAGAGCATAATAAAGACTGTTAAAATGTGAAAAACAAACGTCAACAGTTGAGCAAGTAGTTCTCAATCTGCTACAACAACAATCCTAAATTAGATGTCACTCAGTAAAGCTGTGCCTCAGTGACGCCCTTTTTATTTATCTAAGAAACGAGGCATTCATGAACGCACCCGAGGTCACCACCTTTAGTTAAACCTCTGAGGTCATCATTCTGGTTTGGCTATGGTCTTACCAGCCTGTTCAGTCACACGCTAGCATTCCAGACTGATGAGGAAGCATGTTGAGAAACAAAGGTGCGATTATAACACAGCAACCTTTCCTTTCTGCAACTATCTTAATCTCTGCTAATCACTTGAAATTTTAACACTGACCAGACACAAGAGGGTAGAGTTACCATTTTGGGCACAGTCAGAAATCCGGGCACAAATTGCGGCAGCTTTCAGAATTGAATTTTTTTTTGGCTCAAGTTTCCACTCAAACTCATTACCGAACGTAAAAGCTTCCATGAGCCCACGCAATCGAACAAACAGCGTTTTAGAACGCAATCGTTTATTTTTTTCTTGCATTTATTTTGAGTGGCGATGTGGTGCACTTTGATTAATACAGCTGAAAACGCATTTATCACAAAGATTGAGTATTTTTAAAATCAGTGTCAGTCCACCACCTGCAAGTAACCCGATTTTAAATAACTGAAAATTATTTTTAAAATCTATCCAGAATTATTTTCTACTGTCATTGGTGGACGGCAGTCAGTTTCTTAGTACATGAAATATTTTTTTAATATTTAATATTTTAAAAAGGTGTCTATTCGTGCCCTTGCGCCTAAAACCAGTTTAATTTTAAGAGCCCCCTCGATAGCCCTCAAGCGGCTGCGATTAATGGACACTCACCATGGTGACCAATTCGATCTGGAGAGGTGGCCAGTTGTGTCGGCGGTACAGCTTTCAGCGCAATGTTTTTTGTAAACCAGCGCAAAAGATCGCGGAAACTCAACTTGCGCTGAACGTAACTTGTGCTTGAAATTCCTTGTTCTTATGCACTGGTTTGGCCAAACTGGGGTAGATCCAGCACAGACTAGTGGAAGCTCAAGGCCAAGAACTCACAGCAATCTGTTCACGCTTCCAGCGCACCTTTCGGGATATTGAATGGAACATGCTCACAGGGATATCAAGTGCTTGGCAACACTAGCCAGGCGAATTATCATTCCAATTTCTTTTTGCTAGAATACTACAATAGTGAGGATCATAAAAGGAACAATGCTGAGAATTCAATAGCAATGATAAATTGCAGTTTGTTTCAGTTTAGTGCCGAACTTGATGCCCAGCATTCCAATACACCAGTTGGCAATCATGGCATTCTTGAAAATAAGCAGTCACCCTGGCTGATGGCCATAATCAATCAACAACAACAACTTGCATTTATATAGTGCCTTTAATGTAATAAAACATCCCAAGGCACTTCACAGGAGCATTATCAGGCAAAATTTGACAACGAGCCACATGAGGAGATATTAGGACAGATGTGGTGGGTTTTAAGTAGCATCTCAAAAGGAGGAGAGAGGTAGAGAGGAGGAGGGATTTAGTGAGGGAATTCCACGCTTGGGGCTCCAAGCAGCTGAAGGCACAGCCGCAAATGGTGGAGCAATTAAAATCAGGGATGCACTAGAGACCAGAATTGGAGGAGCGGAGCGATCTCGCAGGGTTGTAGGGCTGGAGGTGGTTACAGAGATCATAGCACACAATACAACAACAACAACTTGTATTTATACAGCGCCTTTAATGTAGTGAAATGTCCCAAGGCGCTTCACGGGAGTATTATGAGATAAAAAAATTTGACACCGAGCCACATAGTAGAAATTAGCGCAGGTGGCCAAAGGCTTGGTCAAAGAGGTATGTTTTGAAGAGCGTCTTGAAGGAAGAAAGAGAGGTAGAGAGGCGGAGAGGTTTAGGCAGGGAATTCCAGAGCTTGGGGCCTAGGAAACAGAAGGCACGGTCACCAATGGTTGAGCGATTATAATCAGGGATGCTCAAGAGGGCAGAATTAGAGGAGAGCAGACATCTCAGGCTGTTGTGGGGCTGGAGGAGATTACAAACATAGGGAGGGGCAAGGCCATGGAGGGATTTGAAAACAAGGATGAGAATTTTCAAATTGAGGCGTTGCTTAATCGAAAGCCAACGTAGGTCAGCGAGCACAGGGGTGATGGGTGAACGGGACTTGGTGAGCTATCACATGGGCAACCAAGTTTTGGATCACCTCTAGTTTGCATAGGGTAGAATGTGGGAGGCCAGCCAGGGGTGCATTGGAATAGTCTAGTTGAGAGGTAACAAAGGCATGGATGAGGGCTTCAGCCGTGGATGAGCTGAGGCAAGGGTGGAGACGGGCGATGTTACGGAAGAGGAAATAGACCATCTTAGTTATGCTGCGGATATGTGGTCGAAAGCTCATTGCAGGGTCAAATATGACACCAAAGTTGCGAACAGTCTGGTTCAGCCTCAGACAGAAGTTGGTGAGAGGGATGGAATCAGTAGCTAGGGAACGCAATTTGTGACGGGGACTGAAAACAATGGCTTCGGTCTTCCCAATATTCAATTGGAGAACATTTCTGCTCATCCAGAACTGGATGTTGGACAAACAGTCTGACAATTTGGTCGAGAGAAGTGGTAGTGAGGTAGAGCTGGGTGTCATCAGCGTACATGCGGATCTGACGCTGTGTTTTCAGATGATGTCGCCAAGGGACAACATGTAGATGAGAAATAGGAGGGGCCAAGGATAAATCCTTGGGGGACACCAGAGGTAACGACGGTGGGTGGGAAGAGAAGCCGTTGTAGGTGATCCTCTGGCTAAGATTAGATAGATAAGAATGGAACCAGGCAAGTGCAGTCCCACCCAGCTGGATGACGGTGGAGAGGTGTTGGAGAAAACATTTTCAGCTCGGAGGCGTTCATCTGAAGGAAGCCTCTGACTGGGATTTTCCCCCCCATTATATTGTACAGCAATACTTCCAATCTAGACATTTTATCAACATGTAATATAATGTGCAGAGACGAGTTAATCAGTTTTCCAAAGCTGATATTATGGAACCACAGATCTCAATGAATCTCCAAACAAAACACAAGTAAATACAGGTCATGCAAAATAAACTAGTGATTTAAACTAAACTGAATATAGAAATAGTACACATCAATTTTGGTCTTTTCATTAAAATAACCAGGATCCAGCTGCATTGCCCACAACAAACTGCAAGTGAAGCCAGATGAACATTTATTCCAATGTATCTGAATATAAACCAGGGACTTTTGGTCAATCACGTTTGATGGAAGCTTGTAAGCGGAACAAATAGTTAAACAAAACAGAGCAAAACCCCCATTTCTACCAAAATTGGAATCAGTATGAAATGTTTTGTTTACCAAGCATCTTAACAAAACAAGCATTGCTTTTCTCCACAAAGGGGTATAATAATCTGTGTGATGTATTGAGTCCATAATTGAATTTCCTTCCCCAGTGACCAGTGTGGACAGCACTGCTGCCATATGCAGCACTACCAGGCACAGCACAGCCAGCACACACACAGCATTACTGCCGCATGCAGCACCGATGCAATATGCAGAACTACCATATGTCGGGCATGCAGCACTGCCGTCATATACCAGCCCGACCGTACGCAGCACCGCTGCAATACATGCCACCATCAGCAGATCTGTGGTATTGAACTGAATGAGCAAGTGCAACACCTCTTTCTACACAGCAGAAAGATCTGATATATGGTAAGCTATTGTATGTAATGATGCCTGGAGCTGCTAATATTCACATTAGCTTCATCACTCATTTATGAAAACGGCATTGGTGAAAAGAAAAACTGTTTAGTACTGTACTCATTCTAAATTAAATCTGCAACCTTGGAAGCAACATTCTTGTGGCAAACAAATCAAATCTAAACAAATCAATGTTAAATAAAGCTATCCTTGTACCTGTTGTATAATTAAGAGAAAACTCATGTTATTCAATGAGGATTCCCTTCAACACTGATTTCTAAATTATACTAGACCAACTACACTTCAAATGAAAATAAATGTAACTAGATATGTTGACGTGCATACACACACACACATGCAATGCCAGTGGGAATACCCAGCTTATTCCACATGTACAGATGACCTTTATACCCCAACTCCTATCAGTCATTGATACTCCCTTCTTTCAGGCTACCCAGTTTACAATGCTATGTGCCACTATGTAGACTCCTTTTATGCTGCAATCATAAATCTGAAGGCGATACAACAGCTTAATCATCCAGTTTCAACAAAGACATTCCTCTTCCACAAAAGGTAGCGTATTTTTCTTCTTATCCAGGTGTAAGATGGAACACATCGGGGTCGAAATTGCCCTCCTCCTTAAGGTCCATTACCGCCTCTACGAGACGGTAATGGTGTGGATAGGCCTCACCGACCGGGGGGGGGGCGGGTGGATGGGCCGACCCGTCCTAAATTGCCCCCAAGCTGGGAGCAGCGGGAACAGGTTTTCGCGCTGCCCGTGTTGCCGCCCCGTCGGGTGCACGCCGACCCCCTTCCAACCGGCGGCAACCCCTTTCCGCCCCGCTGGAATAGATCGGCTGCCGATCGGTGCCACTGACTGCTTTCCCCTGCGGGAAGCTGCCAAGTTAATGCAAAGCTTGCAGCGGCCCTCCCCTTTAACTGAAGGGGAGAGATGTTGTGCCGCATCAGCGCGCCAAGCAATTTCAGCCCCTTCCTCTTTGTGCACTCAGGTTCACATTGCACATGCCCTGGAAAAAAAAACAGTACACGTCAAAAAAGTTACTTACTGACTGTGATGCACTTCAGGGGATTCTGAAGACATGTAAAGGTATTCTGCATCCATATCTTTATGCTACATTGCAAAGAGGATGTACAAGGACCCTTGCTCCATTGCAGTCCATTCATTTGAGTCCAGTAATACGAGACCATTTAACCTTTCTAAACTGTACAAGATTCTTAATGTGCTCTAATACAATTAATTTTGATTACCTCATCACTGAATTTCTGAAACCAGCACTAATTAAAGTACCTCCACCAGGCAAGTTAATTTTAAACCAGCCACACCTCCAATCGTCAGTTAAGTGAGTGCAAGACACTTGTACTTTGGAACCATTTAATGACAGGACCAAATGAAGGCAAAAAGCAGATAAGGTGAAAGGTTAAGTGACTAAAAGGAATTCACAGGTGAAATAGTAGCTGACCTGAAATTTAATAAGGAAAAATAAAACAGCTCCTAAAAATAAAATTGTATAATGGCAAGTCCATACAAAATAGAGATCTCAGCAACTTAGCTTGCATAAGAAAATACATTCTATATAGGGGCTGCTCATAATCACTTCAATGCCTAAAGTTTTAAGCAACAAAATTAGGCACTTACTGTACCCTTTTGATGAACTTGATCCTCCCTCAAAGAGGATTTCTCATCTCTTGCGAGTCTTGCCAAAATCTACCAAATATCTCTACCTCTTTCCTCCTTCAAGACGCTCCTCAAAACATACCTCTTTGACCAAGCTTTTGCTCACATGCGCTACGGTATCAAATTTTTATTGTATAATACTCCTGTGAAGCGCCATGGGACGTTTCACTGTGTTAAAGGCGCTATATAAATACAAGTTGTTGTTGTAATCTGTGATTGCTCTGCCCATAATCTTTTTCAACCAAAGAACATCAAGCTCAATATAGACTCAGTCATTATGGCACAGAAGGCGGCCATTCGGCCCATCGACTCCATGCGTGCTCTGCAGAGCAATCCAGTCAGTCCCATTCCCCCGCTCTACCCCGTAGCCCTGCGAGTGTATTTCCTCAAGTGCCTATCCAATTTCCTTTTGAAATCTTGATCGTTTCGGCTTCCACCACCCTCGTAGGCAACGAGTTCCAGGTCATTAACACTCACTGCATTAAAAAAAAGTTATTCTTCACATCCCCACTGTATCCCTTGCCCAAAACCTTAAATCTGTGTCCCATAGTCCTTGTACCATCAGCTAATGGGAACTGCTTTTCTTTGTCAACCTTACCTAAACGTGTCAATTACTTTTATTTTTAAAAGTACATCTGTGGCAATGAACCACCAGAAGTCATTTTTGCAACAGTGGCTTGAAATTTAAACAGCGTCTTTAGAATAAGTTACCTTCCCAAGGCATAGCATAGAGGGGCAAAAAAAAATGGAGGCAGAGTCAAAGAAAGATTAGGAGTAAAATGCAATGGATTTTAAAGGAGTGTCTTAAAGGAGATGATGAAGGTGAAAAGATGGAGCGAGTTAAGAAGAGAATTCAAGATCATAGGCAGCTTGAAGCACAACCACCAATGATGGGGCAAAGGGCTGAGAGGGCTCCACTAGAGGCCAGGGTCAGAGTAAGAGTGTCCCTGGTCAGAGGTGCTGGGGCTGGAGGAGATTACAGATAAGGATGATAAGCAAGGTCATGGAGGGACTTAAATACAAGAATGAGAATTTTAGATGAGGACCAGGAGCCAATGTAGGCCAGCAAAGACAGAGATGATGTATGAGCAGGACTTGGTGTAGGATAGGATATGGTCAGCAGAATGTTGAATGAGCTGGAGTACAGAGAGTGAAAGATAGGAGGCCAGAAAAGAGAGGATTAAAGTAATAAAATCTGAAGGTGATAAAAGCATGTATAAGGGTTTCAAGTTGCAGATGGTCTGAGGTAGTGGGCAGGGGTGGGTGTTGTTACAAGGGTGGGTGTTGTTACAGGGGTGGGTGTGGTTGAAGAGGTGGAAGCAGGCATCATTGTGAAGGAGAGGACGATAGTATCGGGAACTCAGCTCAAGATCAAACAGGATGCGGAGGTTGCAAATAAGTTGGTTCAGCCCGAGGCAGTGGACAGGGAAGTCAGTGGCAAGTGTGTGGAGTTTGTGCCAGGGCTGAAGCCAATGGACTCAGTCTTCCCAATGTTCTCTTGGAGGACACTATGGCTTCTCGCCATTGTTTCAAAAGTATTTACTTCGCAACTTGGGCTCAACAGAACAGGATTGAATCTGATGCTTCCAAGTCACATTCACATAGAAATAAATTATTTTACTTTTTATGGTGTGTGAAATAGATGAGACGTCCTTCAAATTGGCCTTTTCCCTGTGTAAGGATGATACAGTTATCAGTAAATCATGCAAATTCCACAATTATTAAACTTTGTCCTTTCAGGCCATTGCCAGACGAACTTATTGGAATGTCACCTTTGGCTGAATGTTTTCCTTTAGTAGTCTTAAGTTATACAGGTCAAAGTTTGTGATTAAAGGCTAAACTACTTAAAATCAGTTTAATACGAGCAACTGCTTGATTAGCAAAAAAGCACCGAGAACAATTTAGCTCAATCCAAATTCCAACATGCTGGTAGAGTGTGGTTTTCAATGTTTACAGTAGCTTTGCAGAAACATTTCTCAATAATCCTTTAAATCGGAGATTGAGAAGAAAGCCGGGACCACATTAATAGGTTAATTAACGGAGAGCTGTGGTTACAATTTATCACTGTGTTTAGGATTATTCATCTTCATCATCCTTCCAATTGTTGTCTTCGAATGGAGTACTTAAAGCCGGCAGTGGAACATGGTGTTAAAATGAAAAAGGTAACAGAAAATTCAGAGTTCGAATGAAGGGTCGGCTCTCTACATAAAAAGTGAATCTGCCTTTTATCTGTTTTATAAAAATGTTGATACACCTGTTGCTCATTGAGAATGTTATTTTTATCTTCAGTAACTGCGATGTGGGAGCCTCATAGCAGATATCTTTGAATCCAACAGCTGCCAGATTATCACCCAGTCATGCTGTTTGTACGATCATTTTTATTTTGGTCGTATAACCATTTGACCTTTCCCTTTTTAGTATTGGGCATAATGTCATTTTCTAGCCCTTCTAGCCTTGCAAATAGAAACATTGGGCTCAATTTTCCCCACCATTCTGCGTCTTTTTTTGGAGCAGGATAAAATTTGCAAGTTTCGTCAAACTTTCTGCATCATCCGACACTACTTATGGGCGATTTCTTTAATTCCCAATTTTTTGACGTCACTGGGGGTGCCGCCTGCACCATTTCTGGCCATTTAAGTGAGTTTGGCCAACTAGGATTTTTTCAAAATGGCACAGTGCACCACTCTGAAAAACCTTACCTGAACTTAAAAAAGTCAGCGCAGAGAAGACATCATTGTTTTAACGGAGCAAAACCACCCAGGATAGCAGCAGCACCGGCACCGGGGGGCGGAGAGTCTTTCGGCCTAGGATAGCAGTGGCACTGGGTAGGGGGGCGGTGGGGGGCCAGTTAGCCCGGGATAGAAGCAGCACCGATGGTTGTGACTGTAAATTTATATAAGCCATTGAAGAAAACTATTAGGTACATTGGTGCACCACAGGTGTAATTAAGAGAACCTCTGGGATGCTTTTGAGATGTCACAACTAGTCTTTCTGTCATATCTTTCCGGCCCGTTACATCCTCCATATTATATTCACATCACGGGGTCATGGTTGAATTTACAAAGAGACAAATCAATTTTTAAAAATTAGGCTCTTGGAATGCTTATATCTGTTATGAAAATAGAAGTTCTTGTGGAGTGAAAAATCAGCAATGACACTACAAGATAAATTCAGCGGCACCGGCACCGGGGGCGGGGGGTTATTCGGCCCGGGATAGGAGGGATAGGAGCAGCTGGGGGCCATTCGGGCCCGGGATAGGAGGGATAGGAGCGGCTGGGGGCCATTCGGGCCCGGGATAGGAGGGATAGGAGCGGCTGGGGGCCATTCGGGCCCGGGATAGGAGCGGCTGGGGAGGGGGGGGGGGGGGGGTGGGGGGTCATTCGGTCCAGGATAGGAGGGATAGGAGCGGCTGGGGGCCATTCAGGCCCGGGATAGGAGCGGCTGGGGAGGGGGGGGGCCATTCGGGCCCGGGATAGGAGCGGCTGGGGGGGCTATTCGGCCCAGGATAGGAGCGGCGGAGGGGCTCTACAATTGCTTATTTCTTGCTGCATCTTGTGTATGTTTCACTGTCCAGCTTCAGCCCTTCAATGTGTCCCTCGTTACCCTGGCAACCTCAGTTTTTCGGCGCGGACCTTAAGCTCCACCCAGAGAACTTAAGGACAATCTGTGCCGCGTCAAAATGAAAGTTTATTCCGGCGAAACTTGTAACTTTTCTTTTGGCACAGTTGGCCACAAAAAAAAAAAATCGGACGTACCTCTACAACTGCGGCAAAAATCAGCAATATGGAAAATTGGCCCCATTATCTTCCCCCCAGCCCCTTAATGCATATAATGTGTAGCTGTTAATAGAGACATCAGCAGAGTTTGTCATACTTAGCGAGAAGAGCATTTTCAGAATGAAATATTCAAGTAATTCAAAACCGGAGTTGAAAGTTTATAACTGCTCATCGAATCAATGTTTTCCCCTCCAGGTATTTATTCAATTCCCTTTTGAAAGTTACTATTGACTGCTTCCACCACTCTCTCAGGTAGCACGTTCCAGATCACAACAACTGGCTGTATAAAATAAAAATCTCCTCTCTGACTATTGCTAATTACCTTAAATCTGTGTCCTTTGGTTACAGATCCTCCTGCCAGTGGAAATAGTTCCTCCTCACTTACTCTATCAAAACCCTTCATAATTTTGAACACCTCTATTAAATCTCCTTCTCAGCTAGAAAGAAGAATAATTCCAGTTTCTCTCGTCTCACCACATAACTGACATCCCTCATCCCTGGTACCATTCCAGTAAATCTCCTATGCACCCTCTACAAGACCTTCACATCCACAGAGGCCTCACCAGTGATTTATAAAGGTTTAGCACAGCTTCCTTTCTTTTGTAATCCATGCCCCTATTTATAAAGCCCAGGAGCCCGTATGTTTTTATAACAGCTTTATCAACTTGTTCTGCCACTTTCAAAGGTTTGTACACCACCCCCCCCAGGTCCCTCTGCTCCTGCACGCCGTTTAAAATTCTACCATTTTGTTTATATTGCCTCTCCTCATTGTTCCTTCCAAAATGCATTAAATGTCACCTGCCATGTGTCTGCCCATTTCACCAGTCTGTCTATGTCCTCCTGAAGTCTGCTATTATCCTACTCATTGTTTGCTAAACTTCTGAGTTTTGTGTCATTTGCAAACTTTAAATTATACCCAAGTCCAGGTCATTAATATACATCAAAAAGAGCAGTGGCCCGAACACCGATCTGGGGAACACCGCTGTATACTTCCCCTCCCTCCTCCCCCCCCCGCCCCCCCCCCGCCGCCCCCCCCCCGCCCCGCCCCCCCCGCCCCGGCCCCCCCCCGCCCCGCCCCCCCCGCCCCGAGTCTAAAAAACAACCGTTCACCACTACACAACAACTGTCTCTCTCAGCCAATTTCATATCCATATTGCCACTGCCCTTTAACCCCATGGGCTTCACTTTTGCTAACAAGTCTATTTTGCAGCACTTTATCAAAAGCCTTTTGAAAATTCATAAAACACATTAATTACCCTACCCTCAATCAAGAATGTCAGACACAATTTGCCTTCAACAAATCCTTGCTGGCTATCATTTATTAACCCTTGTTTTTCCAAGTGAAAATTAATTTTGTCCCGGATTATGGTCTCTAAACATTTCCCCACCTGATTGTTGTGCTGACTGGCTTGTAGTTACTGGGTTTATCCCTCTCTCCCTTTTTTGAACAGGGGTGTCACACTTGCAACCCTCCAGTCTTCTGGCACCATTCCTATATCCAAGGAGGATTGAAAGGATAAACATAATGAAAAGGGCAGTAACAAATTGAACAGCTTAACCTTGTAACAAGTGCTAACAGGTCTACTGGAGTACTACTGTCGGAGGATGTACTGTTTTAAAGGCCCAAGTAATATGCAACGATTCTGCTATTAAATGGCAGCTGTAACTTGGTGAGAGTCCCTCAGTATCACAAACTGTAATTTCTATTTATTTTTCAGCTCAGTTTGAGGTCAATTGCTCCTTAAATCTGCAATACCATTAGACTGGTACACGTTTAGAAAAAAATGGTTTTAAGTGTGACGCCTGAACTCAACTGGAATGTTGGTGGGGAAGTTTCTCTGTATATTGGAAATAGCCCGCTTGCTTTCTCTTTTGCGTGACTGCAAATGACATTGGGGACATCTGGAGCACAACCAATATATCTCAGAAACCTCGATTTTACAATAGAGCTCCTATGGCAAGTCAGGTGATATACTTTTTTTATAAAGGAAAGCAGCGTTACATCATGCAACCACAACGTGCTCTGTTGCTGAGGTGGAGTTGTGACCCCAGATTTCAAATTGCTGTTAAGTAAACACAAGTTGATGTCAGAGTTTAATTGTTGTTTAAGAAGGAGATTTCACAGTTTATAAAAGGGCGATTGCAAATTTCAAGCTTCAAGTCAAAAGCTGACTGGCGTTTATTTTTCTAAGATTGCTTTGCATCTGTAACAAAGGGTTGATATTTAGAGATCATCTTGTATCCGCACGCATGTGTGTTGCGCAACACAGACTAAAAAGTTTCTTATCGCAGTTTTCTATTGATTTTATTTATCTCCAATTGAAAGAAAAGAATTACATTTATAGAGAGCATTTCACAACTTCAAGATGTCCCAAAGAACTTTTCAGCCAATGAAGTACTTTTTGAAGTACAGTCACTGTTCTAATGGAAGAATCGCAGCAGCCAATTTGCACACAGCAAAGTTCCACAAACAGCAATGTGATAATGACCACATAATCTGATTGAGTGATGCTTGTGTGAGCGATAAGTATTTGATGTAACTATTTGTGCTGCACTTTTTTTTGACACAGGCGACAAGCCCTGCCCCCTGTCAAGCTCCGCCCTCCCCACTCCCGGCCATATCATTCCATGCATGTGGTGCCGAGAAGCAGGACCTGAGGTTCCGACTCTCTATCCCCGGCCGGCCTAAGCCTGAGACCAGCGGGCGGGGGGCAGATAGTGGTGGTCCTATGGCCGAGAGCAAGAGACTGGGGGGGGGGGAGGGGTGGAGAAAGAGGGAGGAGCTGGAGGGGGGTGGGGTAGAGAAGAGATGAAGAGATGGAGACAGACTGGGGGCGGGGAGTGGAAGACAGATCACTTTCTTCCAACCTTCTACAAGGGACGTCATTGGAGTGGATGATATGCAGAGGTCACAACACTGTCACTATTGACTTCATACCCAATAAACAATCTGTACACAATGCCTGCCCCATCTAAGGTTGGGGGGGGGGGGGGGGTGGGCGGCGGGGAGTGATGTACTTGAACTGGGGGAGGGAAAGGCTGGCCCTTGCTGTCTTCTGTGGAGCTCTGTCCTCTGTCGCTTCAGGAAGTCAAAGTGGATCAAGTTACAATTTGCAAAGTCAGTGAGACCTTGGGATGGGCAGTTCCAGTTACACATTCCTGTGAACTTCAGGGTGTGGCTTATCCTCCAAGGGGACCAATCAGAAACAAAGGGTGGAGCATTTTGCCAATTTTTGCAGTACAAATAAATGGTCCATAAATCTTGGCCAAGGCACCGGGGAGAACTTCCCTGCTCCTCTTCGAAATAGTGCCATGGGATCCTTTACATCCACCGGAGGGGTCAAACGGGGCCTCGGTTTAATATCTTATCTGAAAGACAACACCTCCAACAGTGCAGTGCTCCCTCAGAACTGGGCTGAAGTGTCATGGAAACCTTAGAAATTTACAGCACGGAAAGAGGTCATTTCGGCCCTTCATGTCCATGCCAACCTACAAAAAGCTATCCAGCCTAATCCCACTTTCCAGCTCTTGGTCCGTAGCCATGTAGCTTACAGCACTTCAAGTGCACATCCAAGTACACTTTAAATGTGGTGAGGGTTTCTGCCTTTACCACCCTTTCAGACAATGAGTTACAGACCCCACCACCCTCTGGGTGAAGACATTTTCCCTCTAATCCCCTCTAAACCTTCTACTGATTACTTTAAAATCAATGCCCCCTGGTTATTGACTCCTCTGCTATGGGAAATAGGTCCTTCCTATCCACTCTATCTAGGCCCCTCATAATTTTATACACCTCAATAAGGTCTCCCCTCAGCTTCCTCTATTCCAAAGAAAACAAACGTAATCTTTCCTCATAGCTAAAATTCTCCAGTCCAGGCAACATCCTCGTAAATCTCCTCTGTACCCACTCCAGTGCAATCACATCTTTCCTGTATGTGGTGACCAGAACTGCACACAGTACTCTAGCTATGGCCTAACTAGTGTGTTATACATTTCAAGCATCACCTCCCTGCTCTTGTATTCTATGCCTTGGCTAATAAAGGCAAGTATTCCGTATGCCTTCTTAACCACCTGATCTACCTGGCTGGCACCTTCAGAGATCCGTGGACATGCACTCCAAGTTCCCCTTTGTTCCTCTACACTTCAGTGTCCTGCCATTTAATATGTATTCCCTTGCTTTGTTGGCCCCTCCCCAAATGCATTACCTCACAGTTCTCTGGATTGAATTCCATTTGTCATTGTTCTGCCCACCTAATCAATTCATCGATATCTTCCTGCAGTCTACAGCTTTCTTCTTCATCATCAACCACACAGCCGATTTTAGCATAATCTGCAAACTTCTTAATCATACCTCCTACACGCAAGTCTAAATCATTGATATATATCACAAAAAGCAAGGGACCCAGTACTGAGCCCTGTGGAACCCCACTGGAAACAGCCTTCCAGTCACAAAAACAAATCAACCATTATCCTTTGCTGCCTGCCTCTGAGCCAATTTTGGATCCAACTTGCCACTTTACCCTGGCTCCCATGGGCTTTTACGTTCGTGACCAGTCTGCCGTGTGGGACCTTATTATTCTTTTACGATAATGCATATACCATCCAAATATTGAGACATGTTCTTTGGGACCAAAAATTTGACCGTAAATCTTAACAGTATTTGGAAAACTTGAAGGACATATTCCTGCCAGCAGCATAATCAATATATTTTTCATCCTCTGCAAGTCATGGTTACTGCCTCAATAATATGTCTTAACCCGTTCTTCACAAAAAGGATATCTTACTGAAAGGTTGTTTTTGTTTTGCAGTCTCATGATGGCCTCATAATGAGATTGCCAATTTATATCAAGTTATAGCTTGTTTTGTGCTGTGACCCCTTATCCAGTAGGAACTGGGTTGAGATCATTTAAACTCAGGAGTCATTTCGCTTAGGATCTTAACTCCCTGCATAGAAAGGAGACTTTTGTTCAATTAATCTGGAGTGGATTCAATCGAAGAGATGAAATGACAATGTTAGAATCCATCATGCCACTTACATATTCACCTTAAAAAATAAATTAGTTCAACAGTTGTTGAGGAACTTCTATAAACCTGCATAAATGGTTCATTTTGTTGTACAATGTTTTTTGAAAAACATTTCTTGAACTTGGATGACAAAGTTAAAATAAACAACTGCATGTTTTACAAAAATAGATTTTGGACTTATAAAAATTGTATGGTTTTGGTATCTAACCATTATAATGAAATGTGTCACTGGATGGTACTTACCAAATTTTGTTTCTTCAGCAGAGGTGCCTTTCCATCAGAAACAACAATTGGTGGTATTCGATAAAATAAGAGTTCACAAAGTCAATGGAGCAAAATCAGGTGGTGAGCATTACCATGGCAATCTCGTGCACCCTTCACTGCCTGGTTTAACCAAATGCTGATATCAACAGCAAGTATTTCCGCCTAGATTTTGTGCTCAAGTCTTTGGACAACGTTCCCGTTAAACTGCGTGGCTGTGCAGCTGGCTCACGGCTTTGAAGTGGAAGAAACCACACATGCACGGAAATTTGAATGGGCCGTGCAGACTGTTAAAGGGGCCGCGCAACCCCACCCCGCCAAAAAAAGAAAGAGGACATTGCTCATAGATACCCGGTTAATTTTGCAGACTCAGGCGAGAGTGCTACCCACTGAGCCACATCAGACAATTGAAGCACTGTTAGGTGCGTAACTTTGAGAGCCCCTCCCCCCCCCCCCCTCGCCCCAGTCTTCAATTTTGGGTGCAACATTAACCGGGTATGTATGAACAACGTCTCCTTTTTTTTTGTGGGGGGGGGGGTGCGGCCCCGTTAACAGGCTGCACGGCCCATTCAAATTTCTGTGCACGCTTGGTTTTTCCATTTAAAAGCCGCGAGCCAGCTGCAGAGGAGCATCAGACCACTGCACGGCCGCACAGCTTAACGGGAACGTTGTCCATGAGGCGCTGTGGGCCATCAGCAGCTGTAGAATTGAATTCCACCACAATCTGTAACCTCATGGCTCAGCATATCCCTCACTCTACCATTACCAGCAAGCCCTGGTTCAATAAGTGCAGCAAAAGTATGCCAGGAGCAGCACCAGGTGTACCTGAAAAAGAGGTCATCATCATCAAAGGCAGTCCCTTGAACGAGGATGACTTGCTTCCACAAGTTCACAGGTGTTTCGATGAAGGACCCGATGTTCCAGTCCTGAACTCCAAGTGAGGTGCCAACCTGGTGAAGCTACAACACAGGACTACATGCATGCTGAACAGCAGAACCAGCACACTATAGACAGGGCTAAGCGATCCCACAACCAATGGATCAGATCAAAGCTCCGCTGTCCTGTCACATCCAGTCATGACTGGTGGTGGACAATTAAACAACTAACAGGAGGAAAAGTGAATATAGAATAGCCTTTCTGAAAGATAATGCCCTGTTGTAAAAAGCTCCTAATGTTGGGTAAAGCACAGGCGCTGGCATCCTTCCCCTTTAAGGAGTGCCTCGCGAGCGGATGTCCACTAGCTTCGCGACCAGTGAAGCTGGTATTCACATCCGCTCACACCAGCCTCGGGAGGCAATTCCCCCCCCCCCCTCTCCCTCCGCGCGCGGCATTCAGAGGTTGGCAAGGGGCTTTGAGGGGTCGCTACGCATGCAGTGATATCATCGCCGGTTGCGCTGCGTTCCGGTGTGCTAACGAGGCTATAAAACACGGCAATTTCGCCCCCAATATGCCTAACATGGAATGTTCAAGTGCCTCAAAACATTTTGGCCAGAGGATATAATTAAGTTCATTTTAACCCGTCTCTCTTTGTTGCAAAGTCAGCACATGACAACTTACAAATTGTATTCTTCCCCAATGCCTTCAAGGTATTTGCTCCTGTAATCCTACAGTTTGGAGATACTGAAATTTCTACTTAGAATGATCACCAATTAGGGATACAAGAAAAAAATATTTGGATTGAAGATTAAGGTAGCTTTGCATTGGCGGTGATGCTGAATATTCAAAAGATTGATACAAACTTTTACACTTATGTCATATTAAGGAATTGGTTGAGTTTTTAATTTGTTAAGTCAGGCATTTTCTTTAGTGCAAGTTCCTCACCCAGAAAATGGTCATCATTTCTAGAGGTATACCAAAGTGACAAACCACCCTTCCAATTTTTTTTACCCAAAGCAAAACAGAAGCTTGGACCTGAGCACTTGGAGTACAGGTTGTGTCAGAACTCGAGCCACCCTTGGCACTGCATGTGCTCACATAAAACTTACATCTATACCTGACCCGAGAGTGCTTCATTTACATTGGGCGCCTCGAGAAGGTGTTCCATTCCCTAGCACCAATATCCCTCACCAGGTAACCTTTCACATCCAAGCAGCAGCTAAAAAATTAGGATTAGTTTAAACATTTTTTGGTCTGCCCCAGTAACATCAGGGATAATGAACTTATTTGGGGATATTATTTCAACAATATCTCTAGTAATAGGTACAATGGGTTGGAGGATTTACCAATTCCAAACAGTACAAGTGAACTAAGGAAATTATACTACAGGGTATTAAATATGATGCATTAAACTTCAACTACAGATATATCGGTGCACATGAGCTTAGTATAAGTTTCAGTGGCATTATCTCAATTATGTTCTTAGCATTCACACCTAAAAATACAACTTTAATCTTTGATTTCAAATAAAAAAATTTCCCCCTTTCAGTTCTCCTCCCCTGGAGATGGTAACTTATCCTGAAATTTAGCTTAACGTAGGTACTGCTGGATTCTTATGAGCAAACAACTTTGATTCTGTAAATAACTAAAGGAATGGTGCCAAGAGCTAAGGATACCTCCAAGGCTATTAGTAGATTAACTAGGAGAGGTGACCAATGGAGGATACCACTAGAATCTGTAAGACTTGCATTTATATAGCGCCGTTCAAGACCAGCGGACGTCTCAAACCACTTTACAGCCAATGAAGTACTTTTGAAGTGTAGTCACTGTTATAATGTAAGAAACTCGGCAGCCAATATGCACACAGCAAGCTCCCACAAACAGCAATGTGATAATGACCAGATAATGTGTTTTAGTTATGTTGATCGAGGGATAAATATTGGCCAGGATACCGGGGATAACTCCCCTGCTCCTCTTCGAAATAGTGCCATGGGATCTTTTACGTCCACCTGAGAGAGCAGACGGGGCCTCGGTTTAACGTCTCGTCCGAAAGGATGAGGATAAGTGAAAAACAACACATGGAAAAACAAATGGGATAATATTTTCTGCCATTGAAGTGCCAGAATGCAATAATCTTAGGTTCAGAAGAGCCAAGGTAGGCCACTCTCAAGGGATAATAGTTACTGAGCTACTTCGGACAGCTCTTTGATACTGGAAAAGCAGGAAAAATAGTTTGCTTAAAATGTGGATGGTTGGAATAGGTATTTGTTTGTGGTCATTAACAAATCCAACACTATGGGCCCAAGTTTCGGGCCGCACCTAGAACGGCGCAGCCCTGACTTGGACGCCTGTTTTTCGCGCCACAAAGTGCGCCTAAAAAAAAAAACTTACAGATTCTCCAGCTCCCTGCTGGTCGTTTGCAGCTCGGTGCGGCGCAGCGCAAGCTGTGGGGGGCGGAGCCAGGACCCTGCGCTGAAAACAGTGCCGGGACCTCTGCACATGTGCGCTACAGTGGGCGCGCATGTGCAGTAGCTCCAGGCGCCCAAAACTGTGTGGGAGGGGCCCGAAGCACGCAGCCCCTAGCCCTGGCCGAATGACCTCACTGGGGCTGCGTGCATAAGGCTGCCTCCCACGCCCAGCTCCTGCTTCCTCCCGACCCGACTCGATTCCCCACCGCCCCTCCCCCCCCAGA
The DNA here is from genome assembly GCF_044704955.1 of Pristiophorus japonicus. NCBI lineage: Eukaryota > Metazoa > Chordata > Chondrichthyes > Pristiophoridae > Pristiophorus > Pristiophorus japonicus. Next base: position 26,323,346 of record NC_091986.1, read on the forward strand.
CTGGACCCGACCCCCCGGACTGGACCCGACCTGAACCGAACCGAACCAACCTGACCCCCCCCTCCCCCCGCCTCCGACACGAACCGACCTCCCTCTGCCCCCACCACCCCCCACGACTCGACCCGCGCTCCCTCCCTCCCCCCCCCACCCCGACCGACCTCCCTCCCTCCCCACCCCCCTCCCCCCCGACCCGACCCACGCTCCTGACCCTGGACCCAACCCTACCCAACGCCACCTACCTGTAAATCTGGTGCTGGGGATGGGCCCTGCCCGAAGTCTCGGGCCCGGCCCGTTCAGCCTCCCCTCCCCCCCCACCTTCTCCTTTTCCCCCCCCTTCTCCTCCTCCTCCCCCCCCATCCCTCCCTCCCCCTGCCCCCCCCCCTGCCCCCCCGCTGTCATAAACACAGACACTGACAGACAGAGAGTAAGAGACACACACAGACAGACAGACAGACAGAGAGATAGAGACACTGACAGAGACACTGAGGGGGGCATCCCAGCACGCTGTTGGAGGGCTCCCGGTGCTGCAGTCGGTAAGTAGAAAATGTTTTATTTATTGATTTTTTAAAAAATTATTTCTTATTAATTTTTTGATGATTTATTGGTTGATTTATTGATGTTTTTATCATTTATTATTGATGACGGTTCTTTAGTTGTAAAACTGAAGTGTTTAATGTTTGTAAACTTCCCTTTAAACCCCCCCCCCCCCCCGCTCATTCCCTTTGCCTGATTTGTAATCTACGCCTGATTTTCTAAAGTGTAGACAAGGTTTTTTGGAGCGTACAAAAATCTTCACTTACTCCATTCTAAGTTAGTTTGGAGTAAGTTTTCACTGCCGAAACTTTGAAAACAGGCGTAAGTGGCCGGACACGCCGCCTTTTGGAAAAAAAAATTCTGTTCCAAAGTGAAACTGTTCTTACTGACTAGAACTGGAGCAAACTAAATGCTGAGAATTTGAATTTCTATGATATTTCGTTCTACACCAGTTGCTCCAAAAAAATCAGGAGCAACTGAGGCTGAAACTTGGGCCCTATAATAGGTAACCATTTTATCAGATGAGGATTTTAAAAAGGACTTGGAAGGAACATGTGTTAAATCGCACTTCAAATACAAACCCATACAAAAAGTGTGAGAAATCTGTCTGATTATTAAAAGTGCCAAAGTAAAGATACTGGGAAAGAGCAAAGAAAAACATGTAGGAATTGTCTTTGTGCATTCGGCAGTTAAATCAAAATACACCCAGGGATATATTTGATCGAGCAGCCACTAATTGTTTTGTCTGGTAGGCACGGCCGAGTGGTTAAAGTGATGAACTAGAAAGCCATTGGGTTTTCCACCCAGGTTCATATCCTGTTGACTACTGGTGTCCTTGTGATCTGGTAACCCAGGAGGTCATCGGTTCAAATCCCACCATGGCAAGTTGTAACATAAAAGCAAAATACTCCGGGTGCTGAAATCTGAAATAAAAAAAACAGAAAATGCTGGAAATACTCAGCATGTCGGGCAGCAACTGTGGAGAGAGAAACAGAGTTAACGTTTCAGGTCGCTGACCCTTCGTCAGAACTGGAGAAAGTTAGAGAAGTAACAGGTTTTTAAAGCAAGTGTAGGGGCAGGGCATGGGGGAGGGGAGAACAAAAGGGAAGGTCTGCGATAGGGTGGAAGGCAGAAGCGATTAAGAGAAAAAAGGGATGATTGTGCACGGCAAAAGGAGATGGGTACTGGGACAAGTTAAGAAACAAAAGATGAGTCTAGATAGGGTGTAAATGGAGATGGCAGAATCATCAGCAGCTGCCATGGGAAAGAGGAAAAAAAATGATTTTTTTTTTTAAAAGAGGCCGAGGTTATGGTTTGAAATTGTTGAACTTGATGTTGAGTCCAAAATGCTGTAAAATGGCTAAACGAAAGATTAGACTGGGTTACTTTGATAACTTTGAAAGTTGTAAAACTGATTTTAATAAAAGCCTCTATAGGTTATATTAAGATAGCTAGAAATAATCTTGTGCAATTGTAACCTAATATTTTAATGAACAAGTTCTATAATATCCCCCCACAACCAACCCTCCCTCCCTCCCCAGCCACCCCATATTTCTCCAGATATTGTTTTAGCCACCTGTAACCCTGCAGTACCTCACTCATTCCTCACGTGAAAACCAATACATCATGAGAGGTCAATGTTGAGCATTCAGAAAAAGGAACTGTGGCTGATTTTTCATTTTTTTGGCCCAGGAGTATTTTTTTTATTCATTCACGATGTGGGCGTTGCTTAATTGCCCTCAAGAAGGTGGTGGCAAGCCGCCTTCTTGAACTGCTGCTGTCCATGTGGTGAAGACATTCCCACAGAATTGAAGCCAATAGTAAGCTCCCAACTCACTCCCCAGGGTGAGATCAATTAATGTAGCACAGACCAGGTCTGTATAGCTGGGTAATGTTAACATGTGGCAAAATTACATTTTGGTCATTGCAATTCGGAATACTTGCTTTGTTGGTAGAGAACAACTGCTGGCAACATTTGTTACAGGGAGGGGAAACCACACATAAGAACAGAAGAAGATAAGAAATAGGAGCAGGAGTAGGCCCTCTGGCCCCTCGAGCCTGCCCTGCCATTTAATAAGATCATGGCCGATCTGATCATGGACTCAGCTCCACTTCCCTGCCCGCTCCCCATAACCCTTCCCTCCCTTATTGCTCAAATCTGTCCATCTCCGCCTTAAATATATTCAATGATCCAGCCTCCACAGCTCTCTGGGGCAGAGAATTCCACAGATTTACAACCCTCAGAAGAAATTTCTCCTCATCTCAATTTTAAATGGGCAGCCCCTTATCCTGATACTATGTCCCCTAGTTTTAGTTTCTCCTATGAGTGGAAATATCCTCTCTGCATCCATCTTGTCGAGCCCCCTCATTATCTTATATGTTTCGATATGATCGGCTCTCATTCTTCTGAATTCCAATGAGTTATAGGCCTAACTTACTCAACCTATCTTCATAAGTCAATCCCCTCATCTCCGGAATCAACCAAGTGAACCTTCTCCGAACAGTCTCCAATGCAAGTATATCCTTCCTTAAATACGGAGACCAAAACTGTATGAAGTACCCAAGGTGTGGCCTCACCAATACCCTGTATAATTGTAGCAGGACTTCTCTGCTTTTATACTCTATCCCCCTTGCAATAAAGGCCAACATTCCATTTGCCTTCCTGATCACTTGCTGTACCTGCATACTAACTTTTTGTGTTTCATGCACAAGGACCCCCAGGTCCCTCTGTACGGCAGCACTTTGCAATTTTTCTCCATTTAAATTATAATTTGCTTTTCTATTTTTTCTGCCAAAGTGGATAACCTCGCATTTTCCCACATTATACTCCATCAGCCAAATTTTTTCCCACTCACTTAGCCTGTCTATATGCTTTTGCAGATTTTGTGTCCTCCTCACAACTTGCTTTCCCACCCATCTCTTGTATCATCAGCAAACTTGGCTACATTATACTCGCTCCCTTCATCCAAGTCATTAATATAGATTGTAAATAGTCGAGGATCCAGCACTGATCCCTGCGGCACCCCACTAGTCACTGTTAGTCAATCGTAAAATTACCCATTTATCCCGACTCTCCGTTTTCTGTTAGTTAGCCAATTCTCTATACATGCTAATATATTACCCCCAACCCAGTGAACTTTTATCTTGTGCATTAACTTTTATTTGACACCTTATCGAATGCCTTCTGGAAATCCAAATACACCACATCCACTTGTTCCCCTTTATCTACCCTGCTCGTTACATCCTCAAAGAACTCCAGCAAATTTGTCAAACAGGATTTCTCTTTCATAAAACCATGCTGACTCTGCTTGATTGAAATATGCTTTTCCAAATGTCCCGCTACTGCTTCCTTAATAATGGACTCCAGTATTTTCCCAACGACAGATGTTAGGCTAACGGGTCTATAGTTTCCTGCTTTTTGTCTGCCTTCTTTTTTAAATAGGGGCATTATATTTGCTATTTTCCAATCCGCTGGGACTTCTCCAGAATCCAGGGAATTTTGGTAATTACAACCAATGTATCCACTATCTCTGCAGCCACCTCTCTCAAGACCCTAGGATGTAAGCCATCAGGTCCAGAGGACTTGACCGCCTTTAGTCCTATTATTTTACCGAGTACTACTTCTTTAGTGATCATGATTGTATTAAGTGCCTCCCTCACTATAGCCCCTTGATTATCCATTATTGGGATGTTTTTAGTGTCTTCTATCATGAAGACCAATACAAAATATTTGTTCTATGTCTCTGCCATTTCCCTGTTCTCCATTATTAATTCCCCAGTCTCATCCTCTAGGGGACCAACATTTACTTTAGCCACTCTTTTCCCTTTTATGTACCTGTAGAAACTCTTACTGTCACTTTTTATATTTTGTGCTAGTTTACTTTCATAATCTATCTTCCCTCTCTATTATTTTTTAGTCATTCTTTGCTGGCTTTTAAAAGTTTCCCAATCCTCTGACCACCCACTAGTTTTGGTCACTTTGTATGCCCATGTTTTCAATTTGATACCATCCCTTATTTCCTTAGTTAGCCACGGATGGTTAACCCTTCTCACAGTCTTTCCTTCTCATTGCGATTTATACTTGTTGAGAGTTATGAAATATCTCCTTAAATGTCTGCCACTGCTCATCAACCATCCTATACTTTAATCTATTTTCCTAGTCCTCTTTAGCCAACTCTGCCCTCATACCTTTGTAGTCTCCTTTATTTAAACTTAGGACATTGGTTTGAGAACCAACTTTCTCACTCTCGAACTTCATTTGAAATTCAACCATACTATGATCACTCTGTCCTAGAGAATCCTTTACTAAGAGAGCATTTATTAATCCTGTCTCATTACCCAGTACCAGATATATGATAGCCTGCTTCCTGGTTGGTTCCGCAATGTACTGTTCAAGGAAACTATACCGGATGCACTCTATGGACTCTTCCTCAAGGCTACCCTGTCCAATTTGCTTTTTCCAATCAATATGAAGGTTAAAATCACCTATGATTATTGCCGTTCCTTTATTACAAGCCTCCATTATTTCTTGATTTATACTCTATCCAACAGTGTAGCTACTGTTAGAGGGTCTATAGACTATGTCCACCAGCAACTTTTTCCCATTATTATTCTTGATCTCCACCCAAACTGATTCTACATCTTGATCTTGAGAGCCAATATTGTTTCTCACTAATGCACTTATCTCGTCCTTTATTAACAGAGCTACCCCACCTCCTTTTCCTTTCTGTCTGTCCTTCCAAATTGTCAAATACCCCTCAATATTTAGTTCCCAGTCCTGGTCACCTTGCAACCATGTCTCTGTAATGTCTATCACATCATACCCATTTGTATCTATTTGTGCTGTCAACTCATTAATTTTGTTACCAACGTGGCGTGCGTTCAGACAAAGAGCTTTTAAATTTGTTTAACATTTTTTCCTGCTTTGACCCCATGTTCTGATTCACCTTTATGTTTAAACATTCTGTCCCTTCCCGGCACACTCTGGTTTTCATTTCCCCCAGTGCTACCCTGATCTATTGCCTTCTCCTTATTATTTGACTTTTTAAATTTCCGCTTACCTGAACCCTCCCCCCGACCAACTATTTCGTTGAAAGCCCTCTCTACAGCCCTAGTTATTCGATTTGCCAGGATACTAGTCCCAGCACGGTCTAAGTGGAGCCCATCCGCACGGAACAGCTCCCTCTTGCCCCAGTACTGGGGCCAGTGCCCCATGAATCAAAACCCATTTCTCCCACACCAGTCTTTGAGCCAGGTGTTTATCACTCTGATCATATTTATCCCATGCAACTTTGCTCGTGGCTCAGGTCGTAATCCAGAGATTATTACCTTTGTGGTTCTGCTTTTAAATTTGGCCCCTGGCTACTCATAATCTCTCAGCAGAACCTCTTTCTTTGTCCTATCTATGTCGTTGGTACCCATGTGGACCACGACAACTGGACCTTCCCCCTCCCACTCCAAGTTCCTGTCCAGCCTAGAGGAGATGTCCTTAACCCTGGCACCAGGCAGGCAACACAGCCTTTGGGACTCTCTCGCTCTCTCTCTCAGCTGCAGAGGACAGTATCTATCCCCCGAATTACACTGTCCCCTACCACTACAACATTTTTTTTTACTTCCCCCCCCTTTAAATGACCCCCTGTACCACAGTGCTGTGGTCAGTTTGCTCAACCACCCTGCAGTCCCTGCTCTCATCCACACAGGGAGTAAGAGCCTTGAACCTGTGGACTAGAGCAAGAGTTGAGGCTCCTCCATCCTGACTCACTCATAGTCACACCCTCCTGTCCCTGACCATGGATCGAATTTGAATGAATTACTCTAACTGGTGTGACTAGCTCCTGGATCGCGGCATCCAGGTAACTCTTCCCCCTCGCTGATGTGTCGCAGTGTCTGCAGCTCGGACTCCAGCTCATCAACACGGAGTCGAAGTTCCTCGAGCTGCAGATGTGGTCGCCGTGGACCTCAATGGTGTCCACCAGCTTCCAGATACAACAGCAGAAACACATAGCCTGTCCTCCTATCTCTAATGTATTTAATTAATTAGATTTAGTTTTTAGTTATTAATCCTAATCAAAGGCCCTTAATTTAAAGCAAGAAAAGAGAGAGAGAAAAACTCACCAATCACTTCCCTGCTTTCCTGTGACATCAAATGTAGTCGCCCTGTTCTCCTTTGTGGCCCTCTCTTACCTGCTCGCCCTGCGGTGGCTGCTGCTCACCACTTTTTATCCCCGTTCCTCCTCGGGTGTTCCCTCCTGGGTCGGGGGCGTCCGCACTGTGCGCTGGGCTGGGCTGCTCACTGCTTTTATGCTCCGCTCCTCCTCAGTGATAATTCAACCCAACAGGTTCAGATGGGAGGAGTATTGGAAACATGGCGATGAATTCAAAGAATGAAGGATACACCTGAAGGTAAACTTCTTTAAAATTTTACTCTCCTTACTTCATACACCAGTAGGATCTCTAGAACGTAGAAAAGCCTGCTTGAATAATCATTGTTTGTGCATAATGCCACCCTGCAAAGCTGCACGTCTAAACGCAAGGTAGCAAGGTGTTTCAATATTTGGTCATTTCTCACTGTCGCTGCTCAACAAGATGGCTCATGTGGTGGCCACTATTTCAGTGACGTGCACATCAATTCTACCCGAAACCTCAGAGCACAACACTCTAGCAACCTGTTTAGAAATCAGGTGGGAGGGAAAGTGCAAGAGGGCAGAAAGAACTGGGGAAATCATTCAAAGTCCTGAGCCCATCTAACATGGAAACAGTGCCTCACAAAACGGTGAGATGATGAATGGAAAGTGGGGACGATGACCGCGGCTGAAATTCTGCGGCTGCAGTAGACAAGAATTTAGAATGCGAATGGAAACAAGGCCTATCCTCATGCCAGAATTAAGGTTGGGCACATTATCATCAAGTTCACAAATACTTGTCCTAGCCGAGAGTTGAAAGCAATTTTCTATAACAGCAGCTTTAGGTTTACAGCAATCGTGCACTTATTTTATTAGTTGCTGCGGCCGAAATTCAGGGTCGCAGAGAGTCCAAGTTACTGTCAGTTTACAGCGGCCATCCGGTGGAATCCCGTGGCGGCCGCTTTGCGGTCAACTGGCTGTCCCGACCCAAATTCAGGTCGGGGATTTTTCGGCCTGTACCCAATACCACACGATTCTGATGACTGCCGCAAGCGCGTGCGGTAAGTACAGAAATATCATTGATGTACCAGCTTTCTTGCGCTACTGAATTTCAGCCCTGCTGTGTTCAAGAGTAAGCCGAAAATAACAAACAACTCTCAAGAAAAAAAAAAATCAGGAAACTATGAGCCTGTTCCAAGCCTCTCTCCACTCGTATGTGAAAAGTCTCGAGTTGCTGCCACATTTATTAATAGATGGGTTGGAGTCCAACCATGAACTGAATGAGATGTGATCTGTGTATTAAATGTGGAAAATATTAAAACAACTTGTATTTTATATAGCACCTTTAATGTAGTAAAATGTCCCAAGGCGCTTCACAGGAGTATTACAAGACAAACATTTGACACCAAGCCACATAAGGAGAAATTAGGGCAGGTGACCAAAAGCTTGGTCAAAGAGATTTTAAGAAGCATCTTAAAGGAGGATAGAGAGGTGGAGAGGTTTAGGGAGGGAGTTCCAGAACTTAGGGCCTAGGCAACAGAAGGTACGGCCACCAATGGTTGAGTGAATATAATCAGGGATGCACAAGAGGGCAGAATTAGAGGAGCGCAGATATCTCGGGGGGGGGGAGGGGAGGGGGGGGGTGAAGCTGGAGGAGATTATAGAGATAGGGAGGAGTGAGGCCATGGAGGGATTTGAAAACAAGGATGAGAATTTTGAAATTGAGGCATTGCTTAACCGGAAACTAATGTAGGTCAGTGAGCAGAGGGACGATGGGTGCATGGGACTTGGTGCGAGTTAGGACACGGGCAGAGTATTGGATGACCGCAAGTTTACGTAGGGTGGAATGTGGGAGGCCAGCCAGGATTGCATTAGAACGCTCAAGTCGAGAGCTAACAAAGGCAGCGGATGAGCTGAGGCGATGTTATGGAGGTGGAAATAGGCAGTCTTAGTTATGCCGCCGATATATGGTCGGAAGCTCATTTCAGGGTCAATTATGACACCAAGGTTGCGAACAGTGTTGTTCAGCCTCAGACAGATGTTGGGGAGAGAGATGGAGTCAGTGGTTATAGAATGGATTTTGTGGCGGGGACCGAAAACAATGGCTTCGGTCTTCCCAATACTTAATTGGAGAACATTTCTGTTCTTCCAGAACTGGATGTTGGACAAGCAGTCTGACAATTCAGTGACCATGGAGGGATCAAGAGAAGTGGTAGTGAGATAGAGTTGGGTGTCATCAGCGTACATGTGGAAACAGACGCTGTGTTTTCAGATGATGTCGCCAAGAGGCAACATGTAGATGGGAAGGGGGCCAAGGATAGATCCTTTGGGGAACACCAGAGGTAATGATGCAGGGGGCAGGAAGAGAAGCTGTTGCAGGTGATACTCTGGCTACGATTAGATAGATAAGAATGGAACCAGGCGAGTGCAATGCCACCTAGCTGGACATTGAGAGGCATCAAGAGAATGATGGAGTGGTCAACCATGTCAAAGGCTGCAGACAAGTCAAAAAGGACAAGGAGGGATAGTTTGCCTTGTCACAGTCACAAAAGATGTAATTTGTGACTTTGATGAGAGCCGTTTGAGTACTGTGGCGGGGCGGAAACCTGATTGGAGGGATTCAAACATTGAGCTGCAAAAAAGATGGGCACGGACTTGGGTGGCAACAACACGTTGAATGAGTTTGGAGAGGAAAGGGAGGTTGGCGATGGGACGGAGGAGTCGAGGGTTGTTTTTTTTTGAGGAAAGGGGTGGTGGCGGCAGACTTGCGGGAGAGGGGGACAGTACCCGACATGAGAGCCAGAAAAGGAAGTTGGGTAGTCAGCAAACCTTTTGAGAAGTAGCAAACTTACAGAAGCTATTACATACAATGTATAGTGAAGGGAATGATATTTTACTATCCTCATCCTCCAAATTCACTCATCGCCTGCCCCCTGCACCCCACCCCAACACCCACCAAAACAAAATCAGCCTGCTCTGTTCAATATTTTGAGTTCCAAGCCAGCTGGGTTCCAAAGCTACTTCTAAGATGACAAGGGGAAAAATTGTAGCACTGCACCGTCATGCTCAGAATTTTATCCCTGCCCCTTGAAGCACCATGGAACTTTTGCACCGCATTTTCCACAAAACATTTACAAGATATATCAACACCAAGCCATGAGAATCTGGAATGAAAACCAACTAAACAACTTTATTTTTTTTTAAATATAAAAGGTACGGTTTTATTGCAAAAGGGATTCAAACACATTACCATGATGGTATACAACTATTGTAACTCTAATGGTGGCTTGGCAATAGCAGGTACTTTATCTTGAAATTAGACAAAGAAAAGATTTGCATTTATATAGCCCCTTTCACAGCCACTGGACGTCCCAAAGCACTTTACAGCCAATGAAGCACTTTTTGAAGTGTAGTCACTGTTATAATATAATTAAGGATAAAGTGCAACATCCCCACCAACACCTGGGAATCCCTGGCCAAAGACCGCCCTAAGTGGAGGAAAAGCATCCAGGAGGGCGCTGAGCACCTCGAGTCTGGTCACCGAGAGCATACAGAAAGCAAGCGCAGGCAGTGGAAGGAGCGTGCGGCAAACCAGACTCCCCACCCACCCTTTCCTCTAATGACTGTCTGTCCTACCTGTGACAGAGACTGTAATTCCCGTATTGGACTGTTCAGTCACCTGAGAACTCACTTTTAGAGTGGAAGCAAGTCTTCCTCGATTTTGAGGGACTGCCTATGATGATGATAATTAGGGACAAGAAAATATAAAATCCTGGACAGGAAAATGACCTTTGGCCCTTCAAGTCCAGTTCATCCAGAGTCCATGTATTATTCAATCACACACCTTTACCACCACTATTTGGTCAGATAATAGAACATTTCCTTATCTCCCCTCATGCTGTTCCCCAGGTGACATCAGTATAACCCTCAATGTCTTTTCTCATTAGCGATCTACTTAGCTCCCTTTTGAAGGTGTCAATAGCCCCCCAAATTCAACAACCTTCTCTGGAAGTTTGCTCCATGTGTTTACGATCCTGACACTCAGGGCCGGGGAGGGGGGGACGGAGGGGCGGAGGGGTGAGATGGGGGAAGAGAAGTTTTTTGCTAATCTCTAACTTTGAAAGAAAAGATGTACTAGGAAACAGATACTTTAAAAAAGGTTACTATGTGATTTACCAGACAAGTAAAATAAATTATCTTTAGAACACAAACTTACCAGACCAGCTATTGGTGTGGACAGTCGGTTGATCCTTTTATTGACACCTGGTTTGATCTTGTTAACTAGTCTGGAAAGAGGGAAAAAGGTGGAGTTACTCATCCACATTATAAAAGCACAATACTGCATGGCTGTAATAAACAATAGATTGATCTTTTTCAGCATGCACAACCAAAAGTTCTCACACAATTCATTGATGCCAGGCCAAACATGGACCAACACATCAAGCATCACTTCACATTACAGTTACTTCAAAAGTAATTAGATTTTCCTAAATTTTGATGAAATATTAACAAGCTGATAAGATCATTCGTTGGGGATGGAAGCAAACCTGTTTCCTAGCCGAGAACTTCAGTTTAGACAGTTGATTTTGGTAGCTACACTAGCAAGTATTAAAACTATTTGAAGGGCGGGGAAACCCGGTTTGAGGTGAAGGCACAGCCTCTGAATGGGGCTCAACTTCCAATACCTGTCTGACTTACTGTAGTTTCATGTCTATGTAGCGACACAGACATTATCCACAAGTGATGATTTAGGTGGCAAAACATCAAGATGGGCTACAGTAACACAGATGGAAATGAGAAGCAATAGCAGGATGCCCCAAATGGCACAGAAAAGAAAACACAATTGTTCCACTGTATTTGGAGAAAAAGATAGGCATGAATTGGTTGGGCCACCTTTACAATGGAAAATAACATTTCACGAGTGCAAGCATGGAATCCACCCAGAAATTGAGCAAGGGATGAAGCAGTTTGTCGAGAAAATTTAAAAGTCTTGGCCAGTGATAATTGGGCAAAAAATACAACAAACTGTGCAGAATGAAAATAGTTCGGGAGACTAGTTGAAAGCTGACCCAATGATGGATGCACTGTTTTATGAATGACAGCAGCTTTACGTTAGAACAAATCTGACAGGACCTGCCAACAATTACAAGACAAATCTGGTAATGCACCAGCTACATTACAAGACTATGCAGTGTGATTAGCCATTTGGACAGACAGGCAATGAGAACAAAACATTTCAGGAGTGCAAAACTCAAATCGCTGGAGAAATACCACCAGCGATGTCTCCGCAAGATCCTGCAAATCCCCTGGGAGGACAGATGCACCATCAGTTTTATCATGTGCTTACCAACATGATGAATGAAAAGGGAGCTCTACGGTTTCCATTCAGCATCAGATAGGCAACTTAATGCTAAACAGAAACAGTGGCGCATTTAGCGCAGGTTGAGACCAAGTCCCTCTCACCCATTCATCATCATAGGCAGTCCCTCGGAATCGAGGAGGACTTGCTTACACGCTTGAAGTGAGTTCTTTGGTGACTGAACAGTCCAATACGAGAGACACAGACTCTGTCACAGGTGGGACAGATAGTCGTTGAGGGAAGGGGTGGGTGGGACTGGTTTGCCGCACGCTCTTTCCGCTGCCTGCGCTTGATTTCTGCATGCTCGCGACGTTGAGACTCAAGGTACTCAGCGCCCTCTCGGATGTACTTCCTCCACTTAGGGCGGTCTTGGGCCAGGGACTTCTAGGTGTCAGTGGGGATGTCGCACTTTATCAGGAAGGCTTTGAGGGATCCTTGTAGCGTTTCCGCTGCCCACCTTAGAGCTCCTTCACAGCAAACGAGCCAGAGTAGAGCACTTGCTTTGAGAGTCTCGTGTCTGGCATGCGAACTATGTGGCCTGCCCAGCGGAGCTGATCGAGTGTGGTCAGTGCTTCAATGCTGGGGGTGTTGGCCTGAATGAGGACACTGAGGTTGGTGTGCTTGTCCTCCCAGGGGATTTGTAGGATCTTGCATAGACATCGTCGGTGATATTTCTCCAGCAACTTGAGGAGTCTATTGTACATGGTCCATGTCTCTGAGCCAGACAGGAGGGCAGGTATTACTACAGCCCTGCAGAGCATGAGCTTGGTGGCAGTTTTGAGGGCCTGGTCTTCAAATACTCTTTTCCTCAGGCGGCCAAAGGCCCCTGTGCCCGCTTAACCTCCTGGTTAAGCAATGCCTCAATTTCAAAATTCTCATCCTTGTTTCCAAATCCCTCCATGGCCTTGCCCCTCCCTATTCTGTAATCTCCTCCAGCCCCACAACCCCGCCCCGCCCCCCACCAAAGCTGTCTGCTCTCCTCTAATTCTGCCCTTGAGCATCCCCGATTAAAATTGCTCAAGCATTGGTGGCCGTGCCTTCAGCTGCCGAGGCCTCAAGCTCTGGAACTCCCACCCTAAATCTCCCCACCTCTCTTTCCTCCTTCAAGATACTCTTTAAAACCTACCTCTTTGACCAAACTTTTGGTCACCTGCTCTAATTTCTCCTTCTGCGGCTCGGTGTCAAATTTTTTATCTCATAATACTCCTATGAAGCGTCTTGGGACGTTTCACTATGTTAAAGGCGCTATATAAATACAAGTTGTTGTTGTTGAGACAAGAACAGTGTGGAACTGAAGGACAGATGTCTCAAACTTTCATGGATGCTCTCCAGATCATTCAACATTAACCAATAAGCAACTCATCAGCAAATCTAACATTGATTTGGTCATAATATCAGTTGAGTGGAAGTCATGGAGACAGTTATGCAACTACATTTTGAGTGCTTTGTGAAGGAGATACCACAACTGATTTTACAAGGGTAATTATAACCTGACAGCATTCTGCAGATACCGCTGCTCCGTGAAAGGCTGCAGTGAATACAGGATACACAATCGCCAATCCAAACAGAATTAGCCAGGGATCTTTAAAAATGCTGTGGTTCTAAAATGATGGATGGGGGTAAGGATCGTCTTGTTGATAATTTTCTGTCTAGTGTCCCAGAATTAAACTCAAACAGTTGGATTTACAGTAAAAGAAAATAAAGGTTCATGCAGTGCTCTAACATTAATGTGGTGAACACCATTTTCCTTTGCTCTCTCATTAGCTTAATTACCCTGATAAATCTGGGATGTGCACAAGTATTTTCCGCCCTCAAAAATGTGGCTCGGGAAAAAGCTGTAGAGGTATGTTTCTTCACTGACAGCGGTACTGAAGCATTTTGTTAATTGTATGACTCATGGCATGTCATTGAAATGACAATTTTAAATCATAAATGTGCATCGTGTGTGATATACAAGAGACCAACATTTTGCCCCCTGGAATGTGGGGGGAGGGAGAGACCAACACAGAGACTATTTGAGGATGCATGCCAATAGAGGAAGTCAGATAATATAGCTATTTAACCTGTGTGCAACAATGCATAAATATTCGTTGTTTGAACTTGTCTGCGCAATTAGGACAAATTAGTCTGGCCCATTACTAAAACAATATTTTAGAATAAGGAGCCGCCCATTTAAAACTGAAATGAGGAGGAATTTCTTCTCTGAGGGCTGTAAATCTGTGGAATTTGGTGCCTCAGAGAGCTGTGGAAGCTGGAACATTGAATAAATTTAAGACAGAGATAGACAGTTTCTTAAACGATAAGGGAATAAGTGGTTATGGGGAGCGGGCAGGGAAGTGGACCCGAGTCCATGATCGGATCAGCCATTATCGTATTAAATGGCGGAGCAGGTTCGAGGAGCTGATGGCCTACTCCTGCTCCTAGTCCTTATTTTATGTTCTTATATAATATTTTCTGTATTGGACCGAAGACCACAAGTTCCCACTTTACGAGACTACCAGTTATTGATGACATATTCCTGGTTCCAGAATCTCCTACTAATGAACCAAAGAGGGGCAGAGGAGAGATAAAGATTTGCTGATTTTGTGTGCATACCAGAAGAAAATCTCTCACAGCTGAGTCAGACAGTTGGAGAATTAATGCAACATCTAATCTGTTTAATATCTCCACTCAGGAAGATGGTTAGGGAGATGGCTACTGGTTAAATCCTATTGTGATCCCAATAATACACATTGATCTAAGGTAGCTGAAACTGAAAGGCAAAAGGATGAAAATAGAATATTAAAAATAATAAGGAAGTAAAATAATGATTAAACACTTTGCGAAGGAAAAGGAACTATAATGCTGAAAGCTTACTTTCCCTACATACATACATACCAAACCAGTTTATTTATGTTACTCAATGGTACACATTGGCCCTGAAATTGCGGTCGAAGGCTTCCCGCGGGCGGATGCCTCCGACCACAAAAATATTTAAGAATGTACCTGGTGGTCCCGGAGGAACGAACACCTGCGCTACGAGGCCTCCAAGCGCAGCCCAGCACAGAGGCCCACGTATTCCAGGAGCGTATGTGTATCCTGGGATCACGTGGGCCGGACCAACCAATGAAAATAGGGTTTCCCCATTCACAGTAATGGTGAGTTTGTATGGAGATCGCCATTTCTATGAATGGGGATACCCCCAAAAACACAAACATTTAAAATAAATAAGAAAAACACTCCACATATTTAAAATGAATTGAAATTGAATTTAATTAAATGTTTCAGACAAAAAACATTGTTTTAATTTTTTTTTTTTAATATGTTTTAAGAGAAGAGAGGTAAAATAAACTTGCCTAAATGGACAGGGTTTTTAATATAAAAATTATTGATAACATTGTATTTTTCTATCTTTCAAAACTCTTACTCTGGTAAAAGCAGGTGCAAGGTGTAAGAGTTTGAAGAGATTGAAGGACATTTGCTGGGCAGAAGTTGGACAAATAGCCCAAATCTCCACCCACAAAGGCCCTTCTCCCAGGGATGTATTAGAACTGTCAAAAGACATTTTTATAGTTCGCAAGTGCCTGATTTCGGCGCATGCGCATTGCATGCCTAAACCTGGAATTTGCGAGGCCTCTTCAGGCAAACATCAAGCAGCCACTCCTTACATAAAGTGGAAACTGCAAGCAGTCTATTGAATTGCAGGAGCCATCACAATCATACCCAATCATCAACTCACTCAACATTAATTGGCAGTGGTCAGAAGTAAGAACACAGGAGCAGAGAGGCTCACGTCAATTATAGCACTTTTCTGGCCAATAAGATAAGCTCACTGAACACAGGTTGAACCCAACATCTCCTGGAACTGTAAATTTTCTATATGTAATGTAAGTAACTTGGAAAAATAATGTTTGATCCCTGTAATATAGTAAAAGAATTTTCAAAACTTCCAAACACAAATTAGGATGAATTTTCAGCATCCAAGCATTGTTGTCAATGTGGTCAATAATGGCAGGAAATGTAAAACTGGAAGGGTATTTTCATTGGATAGTAATCAGGAGAGGAATTGTTGGGCACAGGAGCTGCCCCAGCATCTAAAGCACATGTCCTCCTAATCCTGGGAGTGCAAGGCTTACCATAGCACCTCCGACTGTCAATGGCACCCAACTAAGCACAGATCAAGGAACATAAATGGAATCTTTGTTGACCATCTGTTTCTGTTTCATATCACACAAACAAGAGCGAGCCTTTGGCTTAATGGTATCAATCCTGCCTCTGAATCAGAAAGTGCAGGGTTCAAACCCCGCTCCAGACAGTCCCGGCTCTGGATTATGGGTTGACATCCAGCGGGATACCCAAATCCGCTGGGTGTGGGTGCCTTGCCCTCATCGTATGGGCTGTGGGAGCCCATAAAATGCTATCTTTGTATAGCAGTTGCCACCATAATGTCTGGTATATGGAAGGAGAGTGCGGGTCATAGCCTGTCAGACTGCAAATGTTTCTATAACTTCATGCTATTCTCTCCCAGGGAAGAGGGTGAAGATAAAATAAAACAATCACACAGATTTATATGCTGTGACAATGAAGGCAGGCACACAATGCTGAGCTGTTGACAGCAGAAGAAATAGCCCAGAGTTGGAGTGATGCAGAGGAACTTACACAGTATACAATCGGATTCGGTATCTAAAGGATAACCTGAGAAATGTCAGCATAAGTGTGTCTGGCTTCTCCCATTTTTCTTTGGAATCACCCAGGGTATGTGGAAAAGTCTCAAAAAGGGTACAATTAATGCCACACTCTCCTTTAGCTGTGATCTGCTTTTAACACCAATATACTCTGTACAAATCAGTATACCGATTATGTTCCGACCAGCAATTAAATGCATAGTTCCAGAATTAAGTCGAAGGAAAGTTGATTCATATGAAACTCCGCTGATAAGGTTATCAATTTTGTTTTATTCGGTCAACATTTAGTCACTTTGTTGTATGAAAGGGTGTGTTTATTCCAAGCTCTGAGATAAGCAACAGTACAAAGGTTTATATGTACTCTGATCCACATTAATCCATAAAAGGCATGCCTGTGGAATCAGGCAGAAGTTTCTTTCACAATGGAAAGATTTTGCTTGCAATTGTGTCTTCCTGCTTTATAATGCAACGGCTGCACAATGAGAAGAATTAAAGACCAACTGGGCTTGCGGCAGCTGGCGAGAGAACCAACATGAGGAAAAAACCTACGTGATCTCGTCCTCACTAATCTACCTGTCGCAGATGCAGCTATCTGTCCATGATAGCACTGGTAGCAGTGACCACCACAGTCATTGTTCTGACAAAGACTTGCCTTCACACCAAGGACAAACTCCATCGTATTGTGTAGCACTATCACCGTGCTAAATGGGATAGATTGAGGACAGATCTAGCAGCTCAAAACTGGGCATCCATGAGACACTGTGGGCCATCAGCTGCAGCAGTACTGAATTCCACCACAATCTGTAACCTCATGGCCCGTATATCCCTCACGCTACCATTACCATCAAGCCAGGGGACCAACCCTGGTTCAATGAGGAGTGTAGAAGAGCATGCCAGGATCTGCACCAGGCATACCTAAAAATGAGGTGCCAACATGGGGAGTCTGCTACACAGGTCTACACAGTCTAAAAAGCAGAAGCAGCATGCAATAGTCAATGCTCAGCGATCCTACAATCAACGGATCAGATCAAAGCTCTGCATCCTTCCACATCTAGTTGCGAATGATGTGGACCATTAAACAACTAATGGGAGGAGGAGGCTTCATGAATATCCCCATCCTCAATGATGGTGGAGCCCAGCACATGTACAAAAGACAAGGCAGAAGCGTCGAGTGGATGATCCATATCGGCCTCTTCCTGAGGTCCCCAGCATCACAGAAGCCAGTCTTCAGCCAATTCGATTCTCTCCACATGATATCAAGAAACGACTGAGCACACTGGATACAGCAAAGGCTCTGGGCCCTGACAACATCCTGGCTGTCTTGCTGAAGACATGTGCTCCAGAACTAGCCATGCCTCTAGCCAAACTGTTCCAGTACAGCTACAACACTGGCATCTATCTGACAATGTGGAAAACTGTCCACAAAAAGCAGGACAAATCCAATCCGGCCAATTACCGCCCCATCAGTCTACTCTCAATCATCAGCAAAGTGATGGGAGGCGATCGATAGTGCTATCAAGCAGCACGTAACTCACCAATAACCTGCTCACCGATATCCAGTTTGGGTTCCACCAGGACCACTCGGCTCCAAACCTCATTACAGCTTTGGCCCAAACATGGAAAAAATAGCTTAATTACAGAGGTGAGGTGAGAGTGATTGCCCTTGACATCAAGTCAGCATTTGACCGAGTGTGGCATCTCGGAGCCTTAGTAAAACTGAAGTCAACTGGAAAACTCTCCACTGGCTGAAGTCATATCTAGCACAAAGGAAGATGGTTGTGGTGGTTAGAGGTCAATCATCATAGCCCCAGGACATCGCTGCAGGAGTTCCTCAGGGCAGTGTCCTGGGCCCAACCACCTTCAGCTGCTTTATCAATGAACTGCCCTCCATCATAAGGTCAGAGTGGAAGTGTTTTCTGATGACTGCACAGTGTTCAGTACCATTTGCAACGCCTCAGATAATGAAGCAGTCCATTCCCACATGTAGCAAGACCTGGACGACATTGTAGCTTGGGCAAGTAACATTCGCACCACATAAGTGCCAGACAATGACTATCTCCAACAAGGTAGATTCTAAACACCATCCCTTGACATTCAACGGCATTACCATCGCCGAATCCCCCACCATCAACATCCTGGAGGTCACCATTGACCAGAAACTTAACTGGACCAGCCACATAAATACTGTGGCCACAAGAGCAAGTCAGAGACTGGGTATTCTGCAGTGAGTGTCTCACCTCCTGACTCCCCAAAGCCTTTCCACCATCTACAAGGCACAAGTCAGGACTGTGATGGAATACTCTCCACTTGCCTGGATGAGTGCAGCTCCAACAACACTCAAGAACTCGACACCATCCAGAACAAAGCAGCCTGCTTGATTGGCTCCCCATCCACCACCTTCAACATTCACTCCCTCCACCACCGACGTACCATGGATGTAGGGCGTAACATCTATAAGATGCACTGCAGCAACTCACCACGGCTTCTTCGGCAGCATCTCCCAAACCCGCGACCTCTACCACCTAGAAGGACAAGGGCAGCAGGCGCATGGGAACACCAAGTTCCCCTCCAAGTTATGCACCATCCTGACTTGGAAGTATATCGCTGTTCCTTCATTGTCGCTAGGTCAAAATTCTGGAACTCCCTCTCAAACAGCACTGTGGGAGTACCTTCACCACACGGACTGCAGCGGTTCAAGAAGGTGGCTCACCAATACCTTCTCGAGGGCAATTAGGGATGGGCAATAAATGCTGGTCTTGCCAGCGACGCCCACATCCCAGGAACGAATAAAAAAAACTTGCTCTTCAATCATAGCACAGGAGCAGGCAGAGGCAGACACTGTTCTGGAGCTGAAATTAGGTAGTCTAATTAGCCATGATGGAGGAGAAATGGGGTCGGAAGCTCAACTCAAAGTTGGATAGAACGCAGAGGTTCTGAGCAGTCTGGTGCAGCCCAAGATAGTGTCGGGAATGGGACGAAATCGATGGCACGGGCACGGGGTTTGCGTTAGGGATCTCAGTTGTTTAATTGGAGGAAACGGAGGCATTTTGACATTAGTACGCCAAGCCACATTATATTAGTCACATCACCAAAAGCAACACCCTCGTAAAGTGCCAAGTTTAACCACATCGGATATCACTATTTAAATGAGCTCTGCTTGCTGGATCGATACATGCAAAGATTACAACTCTCCATCGAGAACAAAAAAAATGATTTTCACTGAAATATATGGTCATCTACATCTTCAAGTTATGCAATATGCAGACACACTTAATAGAGTACACACAAAGTGCTCCTCCAATAGGTGAATGCACCATGCAATGTTGTGCTAAAGCTATATAGATCAAGAAGATGCCAGCTTATATCCTTGAATTAGCAGGGATCAGTTAGTATCCTGAACGTTGGGGCTGTTTGGAGAGAGCGGGGAAGAGAGAGAGACGACAACGCAAAGCTCTCCTTTGATGCCTGTGGAGTCAGTGAAGTGAAGGCCGCATTAGGCTGCAAAGCCACACTGCTAAATTGCAGAATTGTACATGTGTGAAATGTAAGAGTTCGAAGTTTGCTCCACTTAATTTCTTAAAATGTACATGGCAATTCAATCCATATCGAAGGGAGGAAATTGTCAGGAATTTTCAGAAAGCTGTTAAAAGTTTTGAAAACAAAAGTTGCAGTCCTGCCACAATCTTAAAAGAAATCATGAGAAACAGATGATTAGAAAGAAGCTAACATAACGTCAGTCTTTAAACCATCTTTGCGTAAAAGACTTGTGGACTGAAGTTGGCCGGTTGAGGAACACCGGAAAATACAGGACAGGCAAAGACATTCGTCCATCTGGCTGCTCCCAAAATCAAAACCCTCTCAATTGGTCATTCCCTCACATAAGGATAATCCAGCAAACTACAGGCCAGTGAGCCCAACAGCTGTTACAGATACCATCAGAAGACATCCTGAATGAGAGGATCATCGAACACCTGGTTAGGTATAAAATTGGAAGAGGGAATCAGCATGTCAGCAAGATATTCCATAGCAAATTTACTGGAGCTCTTTGAAGAAATTACAGACCCTTGTTGACAACAGAAATCCATTCGATGTGATGTACTTGGAGACTTCAGAAGCCTTTTGTAACAATGCCACACAAAGCATTAGTCCATAAGGTGGTCGGCAAAGAACCAGAGGCTTCTGAGGTGGTCTGGAAATGAACTAAGCCAGAGAAGGCTAAAAAAAAGTAACTGTGGCCAACATGGCAAGGGGTCACATGTTGGGTGCCACAGGCATCAGTGCTGGGGTCATCACAATGTAGATTATAAAAGAAATATACACACACAAAGTTTTAAAAGTGGAGGTGAAGAAAGTTTGTTGACGACACTGCAATTGGGGCGGATGGGTAGGTTTTAAACAGGCAAACCAAATATCAAGGGACTCTGACAGGTTAGCAAGGTGACCTGATGAGTGGCAAATGGCACAATGCACAATGATGAGACTAAGGAAGTAAACAGTGAAAGCATAAACCAAATGGCTCAAGTCTACAGGGCGCAATACAGGGGAATGAGCAATCGGACTCATTGGTGCATGGTTCATTAAAGCCAACAGCATTGTGGGCAGAGACAGAAAGGGAAGCGTAATTGGATTTTGAGATCTTCAGCCAGTCAGATGGAGTACAAATCCCAGGAGGTGAAGATTATGTACAGGTTTAGTCACATCTTGAGTACTGTGTACAATTCCGGTCACTATACTGCAGCAAGGCTATCGAGCAATTGAAGGCAGAAAAGGGAACCAAACTGATAGTGTATCTAGCTTAAGGCACCTGAGCTATGAGGAAGGTTAAAAGAGTCCGGGATTGCTTATTCTGGAGAAGAAAAGACTTACATTGAACCCAGATGTAATATGTTATATATTGCCACAAACTCGAGAGAAACAGACTCAAGCTTAGAGGGAAGGAGCACAGTTCAGATTTAAGTAGTTTATGCAAAGGGTAGGAGGCACGTTTAATGGACTGCCCAAGGAGGCAGACAGTATGGGAGTGAGAATGATTCAGGAGGGATTTGCTTTTGGGACCAACCAAATGGACTGCAGTCTTTTCCAGTCCTGTACATTCGAATATTCCCAAATTTGGGAATACAAAATTCACAAGCCATTAAATTCCTAGAGAGTGGAGTCTCATTAGCATTGTGAATTGAATTTACATTGAGAAACATTTTGAGGCCAGAGGTTAATTCTGTTAAATTTCATAGGCAAATATTAAATGAAAGTTTTCTCCACTTTTAGTGAAGTTTATAAACACATTACTAGCATAATCAGTATGAGGCAGCAAGGGAACATAATGCAGATGCCTAACTTGTGATGCTCTTCTCTCCAATAAAGGCATTTTTGTTTGTTAGCCATGTGTCTGACATGCACAGATTCTCGCCACCAAACTTGAGTTTTCAAATTAAGCTATTGAGATACCCAGGCATGGATAGTTCCTGTTTGTAGAGCCACACCCATTTATCAAAGTCCAAAGGGCATAGACACATATGTTGGCAAGAGCCAAGGCTTGAGATGGGGTTTTCTTGTGTGCAGTGCAGCACTACTGGAAATTGATCCACTAAAAATAAAACTGTGTAGCCTACCAATATAGGCAAGGTTCCTGCTGCTGGTCCAGCCAAGGCTACCCTACACAGTTAGGGGTCAAGTTTCAGGCCGCGCATCAAAAACTTATGGAGGAATTGTCGACCTTCCAGCAGGTTCCTCGGAGCTCGGCGCGCACGTAGAGATCAGCCGGGGGGGTGGGGGCGGAGCCACAGCGTCACGCTGATTTTGAAAGTGCAGAGGGACGGGGCTAACTCTGATCCAAGGCAGCCCTGCGCGTGCGCGTTGGAGCGCGCGCGCACAGTGGGGTACAAACATCGGCAATCGGCCATTTTTAAAGGTACACGCCTACCCTATCTCCTGGCCGAACGGCCTGCAGCCTATAAAAATAAATTCACAGCTGTGGAGGCTGCTGCGTTGCCTGTATGTGTGGCCCCAACCGTGTCCCTCCCCTGTCCCCTGGCCGAATGGCCGCAGGCTCCTCCGCAGCTCGAATGCTGCTTGCTGCCTCTTCAGCTGCCGTCGTGCCACTGACCCCGCCCCTGTCTCCTGCATGAAAGGCCTGGAGCTCCGCAGCTCAAAGGCTGCTGCTGCTTCACACAGGCAGAAAAATTCAACATTTTTTATTTGCTTCATTTATTATTTTTTATTCGCTTCATTTATTATTTTTTATTCAGGGTGGCTCTTTATTTGTATAAGTGAGACTGTTGAATGCTTGTAGAATTTAATTACTTCCCTCCCCCCCCCACCCCCCGGCCCACCCCCGCATTCCCGACGCCGGTTTTGTTCCCTACGACTGATTTCTAAGTGTAGGCAAGGTTTTTTTGAGCGTACAAAAATCTACACTTGCTCCATTCTAAGTTAGTTTGGAGTAAGTTTTCGGTGTCTAAACTTGCAAAACAGGCGCAAGTGGCCAGACACACCCCCTATTGAAAAAAAACTGTTCTAAAATGAAACTGTTCCAACTGACTAGAACTGGAGCAAACTAAATGCCGAGAATTGCAATTTCTAAGATACTCCATTCTAAACTAATTGCTCCAAAAAAATAGGAGCAAGTCAGGCCAAAACTTGACCCCATTGTTACTAGTTTGTAAAGGATCCCAGCAACATGTCTACCTCTTCAGATCCCATTGAACTAGTCAGGCTGATTGGTCTTGAGGTGCCCTCGAGTACTTATGGACCTGTCTGTTTGAGGTAACAAGATGATTAAGTCTGCCAGAGCCATGGTTGTGTGGCAGTGTGTCCCCGAACTGAAGAGACTCACTTCACCTTTCTTTCTTCTCTCCATCTCCCCACAAGGAAAACAAAAGCAAAACATGATTGCATGCATATGGTTCTCTGCTTGTTACATACTCGCACAGCAAGATTCCATCATCCAGTGCCGATCGAAAATCTTTTTTGCCAAAACTCCTCCCTGTAACCTCCTATAAAAAAAAGAGCTCAGATCAGTTAAACATTCGTCATTCCAAATCTTTCAAGCCTAATAACAAAGTTTTAACATAGAAAATAGTCTCAGTAAGCTGGAATAATAAAATGCCTGCCAAATTGTACTCAATATCTCAATGCAATGAGACTGCAATATAAAATTAGGATCTATATTTGATGAGACATATAGTAACACTCGGTGCTCAGAATTACTACCATGTTAAGAGTACTGTGTGTTGTAAAATACACACTATACAGTATTTCAGCTAGCTTATAATCAATCATTATACATACAAACATACACCCATAAAGAAGCACGCAAATGTGTGCCAAAAGTTTTTTGCAAAAGGACTGACATTCTTCACTCACAGCAGAAAGCAGGATCCAATAGTTTTATATGTCGTAAAATATGCATACCCTGTTCACTACATGTAAACCACATGGTTACTTGCATATTTTACTCAAAAGCAAGTCTTTTTTTAATTAAAAGTATAGGTCAACAGGTTTATCCTATGAGTAACAGAGTTATAAACTAAAATTCCAGACTCAATTACCGAGCTGCGCCAAGTTAGCTGATCTCAAACAGGGTGGCATTCGGGGCTCGCCAACTGGACTTGGAAATATATCGACGTTCCTTCATCGTCGCTGGGTCAAAGTCCTGGAACTCCCTCCCATACAGCAGCGTGGGAGTAACTTCACCACACGGACTGCAGCGGTTCAACAAGGCAGCTCACCACTACCTTCTCAAGGGCAATTCGGGATGGGCAATAAGTGCTGGCCTTGCCAGACGCATACATCCCAGAATAAAATAAAAACTGGGTTCAGAATTTACTATTCAGTGACTGAAATCCTCCCTGTGGACAAAGGGCTCAAGTGACAAGTTCTGCTGGAGAGCCGTGAAACTTGAATATGCATTGACTTAAAAAGCAGTACACTGCAGTATCAGGTATGAAGGTTACTTCATAATATTAAGGGGATATCAAGTTAGAGGTCATCAATAGCATTTGCATAGCTATAACTGCCCTTAGTACTCCTGAACAAGGGAGAGCAAAATAAGTAGATATTGGGAAGACCGAAGCCATTGTTTTCAGTCCCCGCTACAAACTCCGTTCACTATCCACTGACTCCATCGCTCTCACCATCAGCCATCTGAGGCTGAACCACACTGTTCGTAACCTTGGTGTCATATTGGACACTGAGATGAGCTACCGACCACATATCCGCAGCATATCTAAGACCGCCGATTGCCACCTCCGAAACATCGGCCATTTCCACCATTGCCTATCTACCCTCATTCATACCTTACCTCTAGACTTGACTATTCCAACACACTCCTAGCTAGCCTTCCACATTCTACCCTACGAAAACTTGAGCTCATACAAAACTCTGATGCCCGTGTCCTAATTTGCACCAAGTCCCGCTCGCCCATCACCCCTGTGCTCGCTGACCTACATTGGCTCTCGGTTAAGCAACGCCTCGATTTCAAAATTCTCATCCTCGTTTCCAAATCCCTCCATGGCCTCACCCCTCCCTATCTCTATAATCTCCTCCAGCCCCACAACCACCCCGCTATCCCGAGATATCTGCGCTCCTCTAAATTCAGCCTTCTTGAGCATCCCTGATTATAATCGCTCAACCATTGATGGCCGTACCTCGTGTTACCTAGGCCCCAAGCTCTGGAATTCTCTGCCTAAATCTCTCCTCCTCTCTATCCACCTTTAAGGCACTCCTTAATACCTACATCTTTGACCAAGCTTTTGGTCGTCAACCCTAATTTCTGCTTAGGTGGCTCAGTGTCAATTGTTTTGTCTTATGATACTCCTGTGAAGCACCTTGGGATGTTTTACTATATTAAAGGCGCTAAATGAATACAAGTTGTTGCAAATAAATATAATTAACTTATTCTCGGTCACCAATTGTTACCAGCGATTCATCCTGGAATGTGCAGAATCTGGTTCGGCTAATGTCCTCTAGGATGAAATTACCAGTCAACAATTGTCCAGGCTTCAACGTGGAAGAATGACCACTTGGCCATTAAAAGATGTTCACGATGTAGCAGAAGATTGTCAAAGAACGAACTTGCATTTATATAGCGCCTTCCAAGATCTCAGGACATCGCAAACCACGTTACAGCCAATGAAATGCTTTTTGAAGTGTAGCCACTGTTGTAATGTCAGTGATACGGCAGCCAATTTGTGTACAGCAAGGTCACCCAAACAGCAATGAAACAAATGAGCATATTGTTTTAATGACGTTGGTTGAGACATAAATATTAGCCAGGACACAGAGAGAATGCTCCTGCTCTTCTTCGAATAGTGCTGTGGGATCTTTTAAGCCCACCCAAGAGAGCAGACAGGGCCTTGGTTTAATGTCTCATCTGGGCAGTGCTGTACTCCCTCATTACTGGACTGAAGTGATGGCCTAAATTGTGTTCCCAAATCGCTGAGTATGGCTTGAACGCATGACTATCTGATTCAAAGGAGAGTGTGGTCGCATTCGATAGCACACTATTACAATACTTTGTTCCAATGTAACCTAAATAGCAGAGTACAGGTTGTTTTAGACAGGCAGGCTGTTTCAATTATTAGTGTACAAGTTAGTGAACAAGTCACAAAGTTGCCTTCTCAACACCTAAGAACCAGTTAGTCTCTTGCCACAAAGTCCTGGGAGCAGGCAACTCAAATACTGTGAGCTGTTTAGTTGTGGGAAGGGAGAAATTCCAGTTTATTTCCTTTCATTTTGACTCTCCCATCTCTTCAATAGCCTATGCCCCACCCTTTTCATTTTTTAAATTGCAGAGCATAAAGATTAAATTCGACAAACTGCATATGCAGGTATATTTACATTAGAGAGAGAAAACAAATAGCCTTTGCTAAATTACTAACTGCAGAATGAATATCTCACTGTGACATCCTGTGGCTTACTGCTATACAGCATCAAGAATTGTGCGCAAAAACCAAGAGTGCAGTATGGAGACTCAGGACCAAACTTTCAAGTGTTGGCTGAAGTGAGACCATTACCAAGAATTTTATACAAAAGCTGTGCACTGATGCAGCCAGCCACAAATAATATAGTAGCATTAGGCAGTCCCTCGTGTCAAGGACAACACGCTTCCACACCAAAAAGGGATCGAGTTAACAGGTGTTTCCCGAACTGCATCCTGAAGGGTGGAAGATGTCTGTACGTGAATTCTTTCAACACAGACAAAACATAGGAGAAGAGCCTGCCGTTCTACCTACTGATACCAGCTAACTGCCCCAACAATCCTTCAAAAATCAGAATAAAGCAAGTGCCTTTTGTAGCAACCGCTGCCACTCCTGAACTGGCAATTCAATCAGCTTACAGTACAGCACAGTACTGGCAACACTACAATGACTGCTCATTTCCCCCTGCTTGAATGATGCCTGCTGCTGGTGGAGAGAGCGCTCCACTGATGATATGCATGGTGACCTCACTCGATCAAGAACACCACTCACTTCCAGCATGGATTCCAATGGAAGCTGTCCACATTGACACAGTTCCCTTCACTTCAAGGTGCCAACTCATGTTGGGGAATGGATTAATCAGAACCAGCCTTCTGGGAACTTGTCCAAAATTCTCCCCATTTATAATGTGGTGCATATTAGGCTGGCGTCAGAACAACTGCACACGCACAAAGATTTGAACAGCAGCAGTTACTACAAAGTCACGTTTGTGAGTTTGGCTGAGGACTTTGCAATGGCAAGGTATACAAGGTCCTACAGACCAACAATGTCAAGATTTGCACTTGAGAACTCAGCCCACCCACAAGCAGAAATAAGATGGCAGAGTGCCACCAATGGTCCACTGACAGCACGTTGTTGATGGATGCAGATAGTGAAGACCCTTGTATATTTACTTTGCTATTTATCTTTTGGAAGCGCCTCCAAGTGCACACTTGATGGAGATAACCTTGCAATAAAAGATGGCTTTAAAAAGAGATATTGTTGGCATATTTCAATTTTTGTTTTGAACTGGCTTAGTATCGGGAATATCCCACTAAGAAAATCCATCACATTGGCCCCCAGAGATAGCTTGTGCTGCTGAAGATAAAATATACAATTAGCAATGTTATCACATCTACTGTTAATTACCAAAGAAATTAAATGCAGCCTTACCAAAAATATTTTTTTTATAAAGAGGGCAGGAAGCATCTTTTGCTATAGTTTCTATATTAAGGTCTCAAGCTAATGAAAACATGATTTGTGGAGCAGATATACATCTTTTATACTTCTATGCAAATGGTCTGGCTAAATGTCATATTGGTGAACCCGCCATTACAAATTGCAAAGCAATTCACTCGATAGCTTTTCCACAGTATCCAAACACATAAAAGCACAGTTTGTGCTATGGCGCATTATAATTATAAACAACTTCAACGCTACATAAAACAGGTAGGGGTGAAATTGCCCCATGTCCCGGCTGGGGGCGGTAACCTTCCGGGGCCAGGACTTTTAGCACCTGGTGAGGAAGTCGTCCCCCACTGCAGCTGAATTGGGCTTACCGCCCCTCAAAGGAAGCGGAGGCTATCTCCAGTGCTCCACTTCCTTTGTTGTGAGGTCCCGCCGCGCTTCTGGGGCGAAACGTTCAGTGCTATGCGGATGCTCGGCGTAGCACTGATGTGCTCCAACGCCCTTCCGCTTTGATTAAAGGGGAGGGCCGCTGTGCACTTTAAGGCCTCTGATGGCGACCACTGGGCCACCAGGGCAGCGTGCGACCGGGCCAGCAGCCCTGTGCCCGTGACAGAGTGCCGGGCTGCACGATACGGCCCCCATGGTCGAGCCGACCCAAGAGTCGGCCGGCAAAAATAGATGGTGGCCCGGTGCGCCCTCCCCTTTATTCACCACCCCGAGAGCGGATGTCCGCCAGCTTCGCGGCACGCAGGGCAATTTCTCCCGCGGGGCATTAAGTGGTTGGCGTGTCATCGCCAGCCCGGGGAGCTAACCACGGGACTGTGGCGCTGCCGTGTCAGTGCCTCCACGATGTCCCGGGCAAAAACTGTCTTGCCCTGGAGGCGCTAACGGGGCAAGAAAAAAGGGGCAATTTCGCCCCCTTAATCTTTTGCTGAACGATACAATATTTGTAAATAGTGAAATTGTTAATATTAAGGGATTTACAGAAACTTATTCACGCCCTGGTTGTATGTACTCTTAATGGCCCCAAGTTTCGTCCCGCGGCGAAAACGGCGCACCTCCGAGCTGGGCGCCTGTTTTTCGCGCCGAAAACTGCGCCTAAAAAAAAGTCCGATATCAAGTAGCTCGATGTCTGCTTGGCGCGGCGCGCTCTTCGCAGCAGGGGGCGGAGCCTAACACTCGCGCCGATTTTCTAAGTAGCAGGGGACGGGTACAATTTAAATTAGCCTTCGAGGTGCCGGCAACCCTGCGCGTGCGCGTTGGAGCGTGCGCCAGTCTCACACAAACATTGGCACTCGGCCATTTTTAAAAATACTGCAGAAAAAGTGAAGATTTGTTTCTTGGACCCCTGCAAAGGCTTGTAATTTAATTTCTTTTGATATTTCTGTGTGTGAGGGAGTGCTTTTAGCAGCACTGCTGAATAAATCACCTGCTGAAATCAGTGAGTTCAGCTTTTCACTGCTAAACTTGCAGAACCGGTGCTGCACTGGTGCATGCAAATTAAGGACTGTGTGTTTGGAGAAATAAGAGTGTCAATTCAACTTTGCAATAATACGTGGTGTTGACAATGCAGCACCCATTCTGCAAATTTAAATATAAAACTGTCGATGTGGCTGCCTCTCCCTGTCCAAATGGCCTCAGTCCCCCTCACAGCTCGAAGGCTGCTGCTGTATCTTCAGCTGCCGGCCAGCCACTGACGCCGCTGATATCCTATGGCCGAATGGCCTCACGTCCGTCCTCTGCTGATTCTTTGGCTGCCGGCCAGCTACTGACGCCGCCCCTAAAGCGTGACCGAATGGCCTCAAGAACCTTAATGAGCTGCGTGTGTCCTGCGTTGATTCTTCGGCTGCCGGCCAGCCACTGACGCCGCTGCTATCTCATGGCCGAATGGCCTCACATCGGTCCGCTGATTCTTCGGCAGCCGGCCAGCCTCGAAGAGAACGAAGGCCTGCCTCAAGCACTGCAGCTCAGCTCGAAGCTTGCTGCCGCTGCCGTCGAGACACTGACGCCACACCGCTGCCTGTCTCCAACATGAAAGGCCTGCCTGAAGCACTTTCACACAGGTAGAAACATGGTTTATTTAATCTTTTCTTTGCTTATAAATTTTTATTCAGGTTGGATTTATTTGTATAATATTTGTATAAGTATAACTAAGGATTGAATGTAGAATTTAATGACTTCCCTTCCCCCCCCATCCCCCCCACCTCGTTCCCTATGCCTAATTTGTAACCTACGCCTGATTTTCTAAAGTGTAGACAAGGTTTTTTTCGAGCGTACAAAAATCTTCACTTACTCCATTCTAAGTTAGTTTGGAGTAAGTTTTCATTCACGAAACTTTGAAATCAGGCGTAAGTGGCCGGACACGCCCCCTTTTGAAAATAAAATTCTGTTCCAAAGTGAAACTGTTCTAACTGACTAGAACTGGAGCAAACTAAATGTCGAGAATTCCGATTTCTAAGATACTCCGTTCTACACCAGTTGCTCCTAAAAAATCAGGAGCAAATCATGTGGAAACTTGGGGCCAATAACAGTGCTGCTTAACTTGAAATCAACCTAAATGGGTGTGAAATTTACAGAAATGGTAAAAGTTTTAAGGTTTGAAGAGTAACATGAAAGATGCATCTTGAACCTGAACTGAGCTTCAAACCTCACATCCATTCAATCACCAAAGCAGCCTATTTTCATGTCCAAAATGAGGCCCTCCATCAAAGGCTGAAATCTTTATCTATACTTTTGTCATCTCAAGACTCTATTTCTAAAGCCCTAAAGAACTTCACCCTATACAAACACCAATTCACCCAGGATGCCACCTCCATCTTATCCTCTTGAACCACCTTCTTCCGGTTCCTGTTCAATGTTGATTACCCCACCCCCTTTTATGAAATGCCTCAGGGCAGTTCACTACATTGAAAAGTTTATAGAAATGTTAGGTTAATGTTGCTGAATAGCAAAATGGAAAGCACAAACCCTCACATGTTCCCCCCCCTCCTCTCTCTAGACTAGGGACACAGTCCCCTTTCCCTGCTTGGTAGAACATAGAAACATAGGAACAGGAATAGGCCATTCAGCTCCTTGAGCCTGTTCCGCCATTCAATGAGATCATGACCAATCTGCAATCTAACTCCATATACCGCCTTTGGCCCATATCACTTAATTTCTTTGGTTAACAAAAAGCTATCAACAATTGATCTAGCATCAATTGTCATTTGTGGAAGAGAGGTCTAAACTTATATCACCCTATGCATGTAGAAGTGTTTCCTAATTTCACTCCTGAAAGGTCTGGCTCTAATTTTTAAGACTATGGCCCGTAGTCCTAGAATCCCCAACCAGCAGAAATTGTTTCTCTCTATCTACTCTATCTATTCCCCTTAATATCCTGAAAACTTCAATCAGATCACCCCTTAACCGTTTAAATTCTAGGCAATACAACCCTTGACTTGACTTAACTTTCTGTGGAAAGTTTAGATTGTAACTACCGTGCAGGTACAGCAACATCACGCCAGTCAATGAGGCAGACTGCGAGATCAGAAAACTCATCTCACAGACCAGGGACCTTCCTGGGGTTCAGTAAGACACCAAAACATTGCATTTACCCAGTAAATCAATAAGCGGGGTGGGACTAATTGTAGCTCTTTCAGAGAGCCAGCACCGGCATAATGGGCCAAATGACCTTCTATGCTGTATGATTCTCTCTCAACAGGGGAGCTCTGTGATTTGATAGTTAAAGGTTCCACAGCACACGCTAATTAATAACATTCATCATTGGGTTTTCGCAAGTATTTAGTATTAGTACAAGTATTAGTGTCAATATGATGACCTTTAAATCATTTTAAAAGATGTGGCAACGAGCCCAGACAAGGAATGATCCGGA
Source organism: Pristiophorus japonicus (assembly GCF_044704955.1). Lineage (NCBI taxonomy): Eukaryota > Metazoa > Chordata > Chondrichthyes > Pristiophoridae > Pristiophorus > Pristiophorus japonicus. The sequence continues at coordinate 26,355,040 of NC_091986.1, forward strand.
TTTGATTCCTGGTCATACCAGTTAGCTCATCTCAACCAGGGTGGCAGAAAGGGGTTATAAATGGCCTTAGTCTGTATACAAGGCTAGGACAATGTCCTGCTGCAATAACTGAGGGCAGCCAGCACTGGTGAGACTGAAACCAACATGATTCAATGTCTTCAAGAGGGAAGGGGAGACAAATATAAAAAACAATACTCAATAAGTTACATTAGCTTTGTACAATTAAAGAATTTTAATTATGAGTGGGTTGGGTTATACAACAATACATTCTTTCTCGCTTTACTGTGTCTATGAATTCACGTTAAGAGAGTTGTCACAAAGAAGCAATTACTGACTGATGTCCTTATCATTAACACTTCTCATTTTACATCATAGAGGCAACTTCTGATCTATTACAGAAGTTATCATATTAAACATCAATATCAAATTACTAAACCATAAATCCTACTTTAACTTAAATTCCACCTTAAGGCAAACACTCAACAGTAGATCCTTCACAAATAAAATGGAAATAACTATACTGTCACTTTATAGAATTCCAATACTGTCATAAATATATAATGCCGAAACATCTGCAAGCAGACCCTCCAAATTGTGAGGGTGAAGACTCAGCCAAGTGCCAAAGATGGATTTGCTGGAGATTTAAAGCGAGCTTTAGGATTGTAGAGGTTCTGGGTTCTTAAATACCTTACATTTAAAATCAGAGCTCGAGGTATATTTTCATGGGTGTCCCATGGTATTTCTCACCATCTTGGAAGATATCCTGGTACTTTAATGATATCATTACCACGGGACATCATAATGTTAACAGTTGAATGGACTGGATTATCGGGGGGGGGGGGGTGCGGAGGCGGAGGGGAATAAATAAGGTGATTGAAAATACACACAAAAATCATTTTAAAAGAGAGGAACAGGTGAGCATGAAATAAAATATAGGAGAAAGAAGCAAGATGGAATAAGTAAATGAGGGAATGAGGAAGGGGAAAAGTGCGAGGGATTAATACAAGAGAATAAGCTGAAATAGTATGGGAACACATTATATTTAATTAAATCAAGGAGTAATACGGTTAGGGGGAGTGGGTGTGGTGATGGCCTATTTTATGATGTGTGTTGCATCAGGGGTCAGAACGGTTTAGGATATGCTGTGTACATTTGAAAAATGTGGGTGATTATACACAAATGGAGGAGACACCCTTGGAATAAGAGCAAGTTGGAAGATCTGTCCAGATTATGCATAATGCTGTATCTACTTGGCTTGGTACAAAGTCAGACATAACAGAATGGTCCAGATCTGTGTCAAGTGGGCTCATCAAAGCCATGGTGAGGGAGTGTGTTGTAATTGATCAGCATCCCTTGTCTAGGATGGGGAATAGCTGGCCGAGATTTCTAGTCCTTGTTACTATCCTATAACTCCAGCTCGAAGTACCGATGTGGACAAGATCAGATCCAGCTGTGATGTTTGCCACACTTGAACTACAACGTACACTATTCAGGGTACACGTGAAGAATGGCTACTTGGGCCAATAGCCCACTCTTTCTCCCCACCCCCATCACAATGTCCCCCAACCCCATCACAATGTCACTCTCCCCCACCCCCGTCACAATGACCCCTCCCCCACCCATCACAATGACCCCCTCCCCCGTCACAATGTCACTCTCCCCATCACAATGTCACTCTCCCCCACCCCCGTCACAATGACCCCTCCCCCACCCATCACAATGACCCCCTCCCCCGTCACAATGTCACTCTCCCCATCACAATGTCACTCTCCCCCACCCCCGTCACAATGACCCCCTCCCCCACACCCGTCACAATGTCACTCTCCCCCACCCGTCACAATGACCCCTCCCCCACCCATCACAATGACCCCCTCCCCCGTCACAATGTCATTCTCCCCATCACAATGTCACTCTCCCCCACCCCCGTCACAATGACCCCCTCCCCCACACCCGTCACAATGTCACTCTCCCCCACCCGTCACAATGACCCCTCCCCCACCCGCCACAATGACCCCCTCACCCACACCCGTCACAATGACCCCTCCCCCACACTCGTCAATGTCACTCTCCCCCACCTCCGTCAGAATATTCGCCTCCGCCACCACCATCACAATTTCACTCTCCCCCAGCCCCATCACAATGTCACTCATCCCCACACCCATCAATGTCACTCTTCCCCCATCCCCGTCAATATGATCCTCCCCCACCCCCGTCAGAATGTCAACACGCCTCCACACTTGTCACAATGTCACCCACTCCCACATGGTCAATGTCACCCTACCCCACACCCATCAGAATGCATCCCTCCCCCACCCCCATCAATGTTACTCTCCCCTACCCCCATCAGAATGTCACCCTCCCCCACACCAATCAGAATGCCTCCCTCCCCTACACCAGTCAATGTGACCCTCCCGCACATCCGTCAGAATGTCACACGCCCCCACACCCGTCAAAGCCATCCTCCCCCATGCAACGAGATAATGTATAGCGCCCTCTAGCTAGGAGGTATCGATATAATGAATAGCGCCCTTTAGCCAGGAGGATAGGGAGCTGTATTGACAGAGGAGGTCTGTGAAGGAAAGGCATTTTAAGCTCCACATGGCTGTCTGAGATCTCACAAATAAACAGTTAAGTTGAACTAAGTGTTCAAGAAACTATAAAATACATGGTGTCAGAAGCGATGATTTCCGATCTTTCATCGAGCGTATCTACGATCGGAATATTGGAACTGTAAGACTTTTTCCAGCCGATCGAAATCAACGTTAAGCAGTGCAGTGCAGAGCGTGCTTCCTACACATCGTGCGTGGATCCGTGAAGGGTGATAAATAGTCATAGGCTTGTAAAATAATCTAGAGGCATAAGTTATTGTATAGCCTCGATTAAAAAAGCATTTCTACAATTACATGGCCACGATATTTTATTATTAGACTTGTTCTAGTCCGCTGGGAATTTGAACTGTCTACCTGTATGTGACAAACTCAAAGTCTAAAACTGTAGCGAGCTATCATGACCACCATGGTGCCAACTCCCACACACATTCCTCTCCCACCTCCACTCCAGGTGACTGGCAATTTGAAAGCCAACTGGAAAAAATTCAAACAGCTGTGGGACAGCTATGAAATTATGAATATTATGGAAAAACAGATAGAGTTACAGTTGCAATGTTTATCACTGCCATTGGCGGCGATGCCCTAGCTATCCACAATAATTTTCCCTACAAATCAGAGGAAGACAAGCAGGAAATTATTATTTTGAAGCTCTGGGAAGAGCACTGTAAAGGTAAAACCAACATCATCTGTGAACGGTACTAGTTTAACAACTGTGTACAAGGGGACGAGCAGTTTGACAGATATCTAGTAAAAGTGATGGAGCTGGCATCGTCATGTGATTTCGGCAATTTGAGGGATGATTTCATTAGAGACCGACCGTATAGTCTGTGGAATATCTGATAACACTCTAAGAGGCTGTTGTAAGAATCAAGCCGATACTCTGTAAGGCTACAGAGGTCACAGTTGCGCAAATGAAATCCATGAAGCTCACTAAAACATACTCTGAAAATGTCAAAGCTGTCAGACAGAAACCCCGACACACAAGGAAAGAATTCACAGACAAAGAGTTCACAAACAATTGCAGATATTGTGGCAAAAGACATGAGGCGTCAAAAACTAAATGCCCAGCAAATGGAAAGACGTGCACAAGTTGCAGCAAACGAAATCACTTTTCTCAAAAGTGTGGACAGAGTGGGTCGAGGCAGAAGTCTACATATAACCCTCAATATAAGGGCAAGCCAAAAGTTCATGCACAATATGAAGAGAGTTATGATTCTGATTTTAAAATCATGACTGTAAAGATGCTTGGTAAAGTTGATCACACAATCAAGGGACAAAGCTGACCAAAAGTATTCTAACAAGATTATGGCTACCTTCTCCATTAAAGGTCAAATGGAAAAATGCAAATAGATTGTGGGGTCACATGCAATGTGCTACCTCTTAAATATTTACCTAAAGGCTTAAAAATAAAAGAGTCCAAGACAATACTGTCACGATATGACAACCATGCAATCATTCCAGTGGAAGGGACTTGTAATGTGCCACTGGAAAATACAAAAAAACAAGCAAAAGTACATTGGCTCATGCACTGCGCCACAGATACAACCGATAAAAGTGCAGCATCAGAATACCGCAGTGGTAAATGAAGCACGCGAATCGCAAACTACAAACAAGGCAGACGCCTCGCTAGTGTCAAAAACTGATGTCCGCAATGCAGATCCGGATCTGTTTTAAGGGACTTGGACACATGCCAGGGACAGTTCACCTTGAACTTAATGAATCAGTGATTAAACAAATGCTAAAAGAGGAAGGCTATCACTTGGAAAAAACAACAAATCACCACAAAAGTTGTTGAACCGACGGACTCGGGATCCAGTCTAGTGACTATAAAAACCAAATGTAAAGATAAGAGTATGTATTGACCCTCAACATCTGAACAATGCCCTGAAACGCAGACACTATCTGTCATGTATTCAACTGACCTAGTGAGAACACTAACCACTAGGTGGTGAACTTGTGGGAGACACTCCTAACCTGGACTTTCAGGTATAAAAGGTGAAGCTCCACCCATCTTCATCACTTCAGTGCTGGCTAATAAAGGTTACTGGTCACAGAGTGACCTTCTCTCTAGTATAGGCCTCGTGTGCATTTGTACTGTATAGTAAGGATATTATATTATTGGCGACAAGAGACTGGGATTTAAACCACGCGAGCATGGCCGCTAGCAGCACAGACGAGAGGTACTGTGTTGGTGATGATTGAGACGATTTTATTGAGAGACTACAGCAAAGTTTTGTCACTAAGGAATGGCTGGGAAAGGATTCGGCCGACAAACGCAGGGCTCATCTCCTGACGGTTTGTGGGTCCAGGACGTACTCCCTGATGAAGGACCTTCTAGCACCAGAGAAGCCGACAGACAAGACTTTTGAAGAGCTCAGTAAGTTGATCGGGGAACACTTTAAACCGGCGAGCAACATGCACATGGCGAGGCACTGGTTTTACACGAACCGGCGGCGAGAAGGGCAAAGTGTTCCAGACTTCATGGCAGACCTCCGGCGACTGGTGAACCTATGTAAGTTCCCAGATGCATGCAGAGCGGAGATGCTGCGAGCCTTTTTTTTTTTATTGAGGGCATCGGGCATGCTGGGGTTTTCAGGAAACTGATTGAGACCAAAGACTTGACCCTGGAAACAGCGGCTTTGATGGCCCAGACATTTATCTCAGGGGAGGAAGAGACCAGAATGATGTTTGACAAAAATCTTGTTTAAATGCAGCAAATGGACAGGGAGTCAACATTGTTAACGCGGCACATAGTTCTCCAGGCAGACAGGGACAATCAGACATGCCCGAGCATGTAGTCGAACCCAAAGGGGGAATTCAACAGAGACAATGGCTAGCTGAACGGCGATTCATGCCATCGCAAGGGACAATGCGGCCAGTAATTGGACCATCAACACCTGTCAATGGTGCGTTTAAGGACAGTTACAGAGACAGTCAGAGATGATCGACTGGTAATGGAACTTTTGTTTCCAACAACGGCTCATGTTGGAGGTATGGAGGCAAACACACAGCCAGAGCTTGCAGGTATCAGCAATATACCTGCAGAAATTGCAACGTCAGCGGTCACTTGGCGCGTATGTGCAGGAAGCCTGCAGCCAGGTTGATGTACAAGGAGGACGGGCCCGATGTAAGCCCTACAAGGCCAAATGGACACTGGGAGAACTTGCTGGAAGCTGAAGTTCAGCGATTTCATGTGGAGCACATATACAGTTCATACACCAGGACGCCACCGATAATGATGAAAGTGCTCCTCAATGGCATCCTAGTATCAATGGAGCTAGACACAGGGGCAGCCAGTCCCTGATGAGTATCAAACAGTTCGACAAGTTGTGGACGTCCAAGGCCAGGAGGCCAAAATTATTGCTAATTGACGCACAGCGATGGACATATACAAAGGAGATCATTCCGGTGCCAGGCAGCGCCACGGTAGTCGTGACCCACAAAGATTCAGAGAACAGGTTGCCACTCTGGATTGTCCTGGGGGACGGTCCCGCACTGCTGGGGAGGAGTTGGCTTGCTATCGTGAACTGGAAATGGGGCGATGTCAATGCAATTTCTTCTGTGGAGCGAGTATCATGCTCGCAGATCCTGGACAAATTTGACTCACTATTTCAACCCAGCATTGGAACTTTCATGGGGACCAAGGTAGTGATTCACATAAACCCGGACGCCAGGCCAGTACACCACAAGGCCAGAGCGGTGCCGTACGTGATGTGGGAAAAGACAGAAGGCGAATTGGACCGCCTGCTGAGGAAAGGCATCATCTCGCCAGTCGAATTCAGTGACGGGCGAGCCCGATTGTGCCGGTGCTCAAGGCGGATGGGTCGGTCAGGATATGTGATGATTACAAGGCCACCATCAATTGGGTGTTACGCCAAGACCATTACCCGCTACCGAGAGCGGAGGACCTATTTGCGACGCTATCCGGTGGCAAACTTTTTTGCAAAATTGTATCTGACCTCAGCTTACATGACCCAGGAGCTGGCGAGTGAGTCGAAGAAGCTGACCACCATCACGACACACAAGGGGTTGTTTGAGTACAACAGATGTCCGTTCGGGATTCGCTCAGCCGCCACGATCTTTCAATGAAACATGGTAAGTCTCCTCAAGTCGATTGCAAGGACGGTGGTTTTTCAAGACGACATCACGGGTTGCGATACTGAAGAACACCTCCACAACTTGGAGGAGGTGCTACGCAGACTGGACCGGGTAGGTCATAGAAACATAGAAACATAGAAAATAGGTGCAGGAGTAGGCCATTCGGCCCTTCTAGCCTGCACCGCCATTCAATGAGTTCATGGCTGAACATGCAACTTCAGTACCCCATTCCTGCTTTCTCACCATACCCCTTGATTCCCCTAGTAGTAAGGACTTCATCAAACTCCTTTTTGAATATATTTAGTGAATTGGCCTCAACAACTTTCTGTGGTAGAGAATTCCACAGGTTCACCACTCTCTGGGTGAAGAAATTCCTCCTCATCTCGGTCCTAAATGGCTTCCCCCTTATCCTTAGACTGTGTCCCCTGGTTCTGGACTTCCCCAACATTGGGAACATTCTTCCTGCATCTAACCTGTCTAACCCCGTCAGAATTTTAAACGTTTCTATGAGGTCCCCTCTCATTCTTCTGAACTCCAGTGAATGCAAGCCCAGTTGATCCAGTCTTTCTTGATAGGTCAGTCCCGCCATCCCGGGAATCAGTCTGGTGAACCTTCGCTGCACTCCCTCAATAGCAAGAATGTCCTTCCTCAGGTTAGGAGACCAAAACTGTACACAATACTACAGGTGTGGCCTCACCAAGGCCCTGTACAATTGTAGCAACACCTCCCTGCCCTGTACTCAAATCCCCTCGCTATGAAGGCCAACATGCCATTTGCTTTCTTAACCGCCTGCTGTACCTGCATGCCAACCTTCAATGACTGATGTACCATGACACCCAGGTCTCTTTGCACCTCCCATTTTCCTAATCTGTCACCATTCAGATAATAGTCTGTCTCTCTGTTTTTACCACCAAAGTGGATAACCTCACATTTATCCACATTATACTTCATCTGCCATGCATTTGCCCACTCACCTAACCTATCCAAGTCGCTCTGCAGCCTCATAGAATCCTCCTTGCAGCTCACACTGCCACCCAACTTAGTGTCATCCGCAAATTTGGAGATAATACATTTAATCCCCTCGTCTAAATCATTAATGTACAGTGTAAACAGCTGGGGCCCCAGCACAGAACCTTGCGGTACCCCACTAGTCACTGCCTGCCATTCTGAAAAGTCCCCGTTTACTCCTACTCTTTGTTTCCTGTCTGACAACCAGTTCTCAATCCATGTCAGCACACTACCCCCAATCCCATGTGCTTTAACTTTGCACATTAATCTCTTGTGTGGGACCTTGTCGAAAGCCTTCTGAAAGTCCAAATATACCACATCAACTGGTTCTCCCTTGTCCACTCTACTGGAAACATCCTCAAAAAATTCCAGAAGATTTGTCAAGCATGATTTCCCTTTCACAAATCCATGCTGACTTGGACCTATCATATTACCTCTTTCCAAATGCACTGCTATGACATCCTTAATAATTGATTCCATCATTTTACCCACTACCGATGTCAGGCTGACCGGTCTGTAATTCCCTGTTTTCTCTCTCCCTCCTTTTTTAAAAAGTGGGGTTACATTGGCTACCCTCCACTCCATAGGAACTGATCCAGAGTCAATGGAATGTTGGAAAATGACTGTCAATGCATCCACTATTTCCAAGGCCACCTCCTTAAGTACTCTGGGATGCAGTCCATCAGGCCCTGGGGATTTATCGGCCTTCAATCCCATCAATTTCCCCAACACAATTTCCCGACTAATAAGGATTTCCCTCAGTTCCTCCTCCTTACTAGACCCTCCGACCCCTTTTATATCCGGAAGGTTGTTTGCGTCCTCCTCAGTGAATACCGAACCAAAGTACTTGTTCAATTGGTCCGCCATTTCTTTGTTCCCTGTTATGACTTCCCCCGATTCTGACTGCAGGGGACCTACGTTTGTCTTTACTAACCTGTTTCTCTTTACATATCTATAGAAACTTTTGCAATCAGTCTTAATGTTCCCTGCAAGCTTCTTCTCGTACTCCATTTTCCCTGCCCTAATCAAACCCTTTGTCCTCCTCTGCTGAGTTCTAAATTTCTCCCAGTCCCCGGGTTCGCTGCTATTTCTGGCCAATTTGTATGCCACTTCCTTGGCTTTAATGCTATACCTGATTTCCCTTGATAGCCACGGTTGAGCCACCTTCCCTTTTTTATTTTTACGACAGACAGGAATGTACAATTGTTGTAGTTCATCCATGCGGTCTCTAAATGTCTGCCATTGCCCATCCACAGTCAACCCCTTCAGTATCATTCGCCAATCTATCCTAGCCAATTCACGCCTCATACCTTCAAAGTTACCCTTCTTTAAGTTCTGGACCATGGTCTCTGAATTAACTGTTTCATTCTCCATCCTAATGCAGAATTCCACCATATTATGGTCACTCTTCCCCAAGGGGCCTCGCACAACGAGATTGCTAATTAATCCTCTCTCATTACACAACACCCAGTCTAAGATGGCCTCCCCTCTAGTTGGTTCCTCGACATATTGGTCTAGAAAACCATTCCTTATGCACTCCAGGAAATCCTCCTCTACCGTCTGCGAATGAAAAAGGCGAAGTGCGTCTTCCTAGCTCCAGAGTAGAATTTCTGGGGGATGAGGGTAGCAGCTGGCGGGATCAGACCTACTGCGTCCAAAACGGAAGCGATCCAGAGAGCACCCAGACCCCGTAACACGACGGAGCTGCGTACGTTCCTGGGGCTCCTGAACTATTTTGGTAACTTTCTTCCCAAATTGAGCACGCTGTTAGAGCTGCTACACGTGCTCCTATGCAAAGGTCGTGAATGGGTCTGGGGGGACAGCCAGGAAAGGGCTCTTGATGAAGCATAACAAATTGCGTGCTCTAACAATCTGTTAACGCTATATGACTCATGTAAGAAACTTGTGTTAAGGTGCGATGCGTTGTCCTATGGGGTCAGGTGTGTTGCAGCATGTTAATGTCAAGGGTCAGTTACAGCCGGTAGCTTATGCCTCCAGAAGTCTGTCCCAGGCAGAAAGGGGCTACGGGATGGTAAAAAGGAAGCGCTTGCATGTGTATATGCAGTAAAAAAAATGTACCAGTACCTGTTTGGCAGGAAATTTGAGCTGGAGACAGATCACAAACCCCTAACATCCCTTTTGGCTGACAACAAGGCCATAAATGCTAATGTGTTGGCCCGCTTACAAAGGTGGGCACTCATGTTAGCCGCCTATGACTATAAAATTCGGCACAGACCAGGCACTGAAAACTGCGCCGATGCACTCAGCAGGCTCCCACTAGCCACCACCGAGGGAGCAATCGAGCATGCTGCTGAGATGGTGATGGCTGTTGAAGCTTTCGAAAACGAAGGCTCACCCGTGACAGCCCGCCAGATCAAAGTCTGGACAAATAGAGACCCGCTACTGTCTTTAGTCAAGAAATGTGTCCTGAATGGGGTATGGCCTGAGGAATTTAAACCATTTCACAGGTGCAAGGATGAATTCTCGATTCAGGCCGATTGCCTACTATGGGGAAACCAAGTAGTCATGCCCCAGATGGGCAGAGAGGCGTTCATCCGAGAACTCCACAATGAGCACCCGGGCATTGTCATGATGAAGGCAATTGCCAGGTCACACATTTGGTGGCCAGGGATAGACGCAGATCTGGAACTTTGTGTTCGCAGGTGCAACACGTGTGCCCAGCTGAGCAATGCGACCAGGGAAGCCACCCTTGGTCCTGGGCTGCCAAGCCATGGTCACGCATCCATGTGGACTACGCAGGTCCTTTCATGGGTAAAATGTTTTTGGTTGTGGTAGACGCCTACTCCAAATGGATCGAGTGTGACATTCTCAATTCAAGCACATCCTCTGCCACGGTGGAAAGTCTACAGGCAATGTTCGCCGCCCATGGTCTACCAGATGTCTTGGTCAGGGACAATGGCCCGTGCTTTACAAGCATTGAGTTCCAGGACTTCATGGCAGGAAATGGTATCAACCATATCAGAACGGCACCGATCAAGCCGGCCTCAAAAGGCCAGGCGGAACGAGCAGTGCAGATAATCAAACAGGGGATGCTCAGAATCCAATGGGGTTCCCTACAAAGCCGCTTATCACGCCACCTGTTGGCCAAAGATCCCGACCACACTTGCTCACAGGGGTTCCACCCGCAGAGCTGCTAATGAAAAGGACGCTCAAAACCAGGTTATCCCTCATACACCCCACCATGAAAGAAATTGTTGAGAGCAGGCGCCGGTCACAATGTGACTACCATGGCAGGAATGCGAGGGCGCGATGTATTGATGTCAATGACCCTGTCTTTGTCCTCAACTACATTGCAGGACCCAAATGGCTCGCAGGCACTGTGATTGTCAAAGGGGGGAATAGGATTCTGGTAGTTAAACTTACCAATGGACAAATCTGCCGCAAACACGTGGATCAAACAAAAAGGAGGTTCAGCAACCCCATAGAAGAAGCAGAGGAATAACACGATGTAGAGTTTACTCCACCACAGGTGACCGAACACCAGAACCAAGTGGAGGAAAGCCCAGTCACTGTGGGCAGTCCGGACAGGCCTGAGGCACCGCAAACAGCAGACACTCAGGCCAGTGCCCAACAACTGGAACCCCAACTCAGGTGTTCTACAAGGGAGCGTAAACTACCAGAGAGACTTAACCTGTGATCCCAATAAGACTTTGCGGGGAAGGTGATGTCATGTATTCAACTGTCATTGTAATCCATGTATCAACTGACCTAAGTTGTACACCGTGAGAACACTGACCACTAGGTGGTGAAGTTGTGGGAGACACTCTTAACCTGGACTTTCAGGTATAAAATGGGAAGCTCCACCCACCTTCATCCCTTCAGTGCTGGCTGATAAAGGTTACTGGTCACAGAGTGACCTTCTCTCTAGTATGAGCCTCATGTGCATTTGTACTGTATAGTAAGGACATATTACTGTCCACTTCCTGTGATCGATGACATTTTGCCACAGATGTCAAATGTAAAGGTCTTCACTAAAGCAGACTGCAAGAAGGGTTTCTTGCAATGTGAACTAGGCATTTTAGAGTCCTCCTACCTCACGACCTTCCAGACTCAATGGGGACGATATCGATATAATAGAATGCCATTTTGCATCAGTCCTGCCGCAGAAATCTTCCAGAAGCTAGACCAGAACCTCAAAGATCCAGATGGAGTCTACAAGATTGCAGATGATATGTTGATCACTGGACGCGGTGAGACACTTAGAGGACAATCACGATCATGAACTAAACTTACGCAAATTCATGCAGCGATGCAGAGAGCAAAACATCAAACTAAACTTCGGTAAGTTCGAATACAAGAGCTCCCAAGTGAAATACTTGGGGCACATATTGTCTAGTGATGGACTCAAAGCCGACCCAAACAAAGTGGTCGCAATCAACGAAATGCAGAAACCACACGATGTGTGAACAACGTGAACAACGATTAGTTGGCATGACAAAGTACCTCGCAAAATTCTTTCCAGATCTTTCAGATCTCAGCGAGCCTCTGTGACGGCTTACTCAAAGACACGGTCTGAAAATGGACTGAAGAACAATGCAAAGCAGTTGAAGCTATCAAACAACTTGTGACAGATTCTCCGGTGCTCAGGTACTTTGACCACAAACTTGCAACCGAAGGTCAAGGAGATGCTTCGAGCAAAGGTCTTAAGTTCGTCCTTCTGCAACAGGGACAAAATCGCATACGCGAGCTGAGCGCTCGCTTCAGCAGAAATGCGATACTCTCAAATTGAAAAGGAGCTGCTTGCTCAAGTCTTCGGAATGGAACAAAACCATTAATATGTATACGGTCGCAAGATCATGCTGTGGACAGACCATAAACCTTTGGTTGCTATACGACACAAGCCGTTATCTGCAGCACCCAAGCGACTACAATGTCTACTCATTCAGCTCAACCAATATGACGTTGAAATAAAGTATCAACCAGGAAAAGAAATATACCTAGAAGACACCCTCTCGCACGTATTCTTTGAAAATGTGGAGGGATCACTGACAGAAATTGCAGTGGAATGCATCCACATGGTGGACTTACTCCCACTCTCCAAGCAAGGAGCGACTACCATACAACGCGCAACTGCAAGAGACTCCACACTACAACTGGTCCTACAACAAATCACAACGGGATGGCCAGAAATGACACACGAATGCCCACCTGAAGCGCATACATACTTCAAAGTTCATGACAAACTCACAACACAGGGTGGCATAGTCTTCCAAGGCTATCGCTGTGTCATACCAAAAACCCTGAGATCCGACATTCGTCAGCGACTTCATGCTGCTCACACTGACGTCGAGAACACTCTTCGACGTGCCAGAGAATCCGTTTACTGGCCAGGACTGAACAGTGACATAAAAGACTATGTTTTAAAGTTTGAAACATGCAACACCTGTCAATCGAGCCAACCCAAAGAACCATAAGTCATGACCTCTCTCAGAGACCATAGGAAAAGATTGGTTGTGACATATTCACACTTGATGGCGAAGACTACTTATTCACAGTGGACTATTACTTGGACTATTTCGAGATAGACAATCTGCACGGAAAGAAAGATGCCACTGTCAACACCTCAAGAAACACGTCTCTAACCACGGTATTCCAGACAAGGTTCAATCCGACAATGGACCTCCCTTCAACTCAACAGTTCACAAACTTTGCCATAGAATATGGATTCGATCATACAACAAGCTCACTAGAATATTCACAAAGCAACGGAAAGGTTGAGAACATGGTTAAGCTCGCAAAGTGGTTAATCAAGACGACAAAGACTGTGGAGATTTCTACATGAACCATCTCATCTGGTGAAACACACCAACTTGGCCTTGATAGTTCACCAGCACAACGCTTACTCAGTCGCCGCACAAACACAAACATCCCAATCGCAAATGAACTACTTAAACCAAGAATCATACACAACGTCATCGTCAACAAAGAAAGGAACCATGCCAAACAAGCACACTACTACAACAGAGGTGCTACAGCACTTCCTACACTGCAGGAAGGAGAAGCAATGAGACTCAAACAAATGTGAGAAAGCAAAGAGTGGCAAAAAGCTCAGGTTCAGAAACAAGTCGGTATTCGATCATATCAGGTCATTACAGAAGATGGCCGTGAGTATCGCAGAAATAGGAAACATCTGAGAAAGAGAGCCGAGATATTCATCGAAACTCCAGAGATCTCAGTGACACCCACACACGATCCGCTAATTACACAGCCAACTAACATGCGAAACAGCACTTCAACAACAACACGTGAAAACAGGATATGTTGCTGATATTGCCCCTCAGAGCACTGATAAAGGGACTAAAGCGATCAGTGCAGAGAACACCACTGAAACAACCAGTTTGAGGCGAAGCAACAGAATCCACACAACACCAAAATACCTGGAGCATTATATACAGAAATAAGAAATCATGGACATTGAACACAGACAATGAATTAAGAGTTTTGTTGCTGTTTGTTAAACTTGTAGTTGTTTAATACATGCATTCATAAGAAGTTAACTACCCATTAATATTGAAGCTAACTTCAATTCATTTTTGGTTCTTATGAAAGGAAAGGTTTAACGAGATATTGTATCGTGCCCTCTAGCTCGGAGGTATAGGGAGCTGTATTAAGAGAGAGGGTCAGTGAATGAACTCCATCTTAATCGCCACATGGCTGTCTGAGATCTCCCAAATAAATAGTGTTAAGTTGAACTAAGAGTGTTCAAGAGACTATAAAATACACCCCCACACCCGGCAGAAAGTCACCCTCCCCCACACCGGTCAATGTTACCCTCCCCCACACCGGTCAGTCACCCTCCCCCCTACACCCGTCAGTCACCCTCCCCCCTACACCCGTCAGTCACCCTCCCCGACACCCGTCAGTCACCCTCCCCCCTACACCCGTCAGTCACCCTCCCCCACACCCGTCAGTCACCCTCCCCCACACACGTCAGTCACCCTCCCCTACACCCGTCAGTCACCCTCCCCCACACCCGTCAGTCACTCTCCCCCACACCCGTCAGTCACCCTCCCCCACACCCGTCAGTCACCCTCCCCCACACCAGTCAGTCACCCTCCCCCACACCAGTCAGTCACCCTCAAGGCCGCCACACCCCTCCCCCCCCCCCCCCGCAATCACAAGGGGCATTGTTTTTCAGCATAATATATGTTATTACATGGGATTCCAGGATTTTAATCTGTATTTAGGGATCACATTCCATGTTCCCAACAGCCTATAATTGAGCCATTGTTTTGTCGTAACTTAAAGAAATCAAAATGTTATTTTTATTGCACAGTTTTACTGCGGGATTTTTGAGGGTTATATTACACGATTGCTCTTGTGTCAGTAAAAATAGCAAATCAGGGTCCTTGCCCACAAGTTATTAGTTTAGGCAAGGTGAGGAAACAGCTTAAAAGAAACTATGTAAATATTACTTCTCATCTGAAAAGCCATTTGCTGAGTTATGAAGTAAAAGTACCTCAAAATTTTATAAAACTAACTGTTCAAAAAACAAGATACACTCCCAACAAATTAATAAACGACAATTACCCCAAATAAATTCAAACTTGAATAATATTAAACACTACCTGAATTGTTCCATATTAGGTCAAATCATGGAGCACCATTTCGAAGTATTAATTCACACGACAAAAACATTTCTCATGGCGCTGTGGCAGTTTTCATACAGGGATATCTAATTCAAGGCTCCTATTTAATGCTCTGTGTTTTATATGTGGTACAAATAAATAACTACATTTCACATGCCACTCAATAGGCAGTTGCAAGTTTATAAGTTGGCCTTACTCTTAATACCAAATTGTGGTAACCACTATTGTGAGGAACAGCTGTGTGCCAATTGCAAACAGCGGAGTGGGGGTGGGGTAAGTTTTTGTAGGTGAAATTTGCAAACAGGTCTAGGAATCGAGTTACCAATAAAGTAACCTGGAACAAGCAGATTGTGATCATGAAGAAGCTCTTATACCAGTTAACAGCTCAGCTATGGCTCAGTGGGTAGCGCTCCCACGTCCAAGTCAGAAGGTTGTGGGTTCAAGTCCCACTCCAAAGACTGGAGGACAAAAATCGAGGTTGACACTCCAGTGCAGTGCTGAGGGAGTGCTGCCCTGTCAGGTGTGCCGTCTTTCAGATGAGACATTAAACAGAGGCCAAGTCTGCTCTCTCAGGTGGTCGTAAAAGATCCCATGACACTATTTCAAAAAAGAGCAAGGGAGTTATCCCCAGTGATCTGGACAATATTTATCCTTCATTCAACATTATATTGCTGTTTGTGGGAGCTTGCTGTGCATAAATTGGCTGCCGCGTTTCCTGCATTACAACAGTGACTACACTTCAAAAGTATTTAATTGGCTGAAAATACTTTGGAACGTCCTGAGGTTGTGAAAGACGCTGTATAAATGCACGTCTTTCTTTTTCTCAGTCTAACTGTATTCCAGACCAGGAAATATTGGCTCCTCTGTTTCCTGCTATTTTATTTCAGTCTCCTTCATTGATATTGAACGATCGTGAAAAGAAAAGTTAAATGTACAAAAAGCATCATATATAAAATAATCATGTGGGAACTCGGGACAAATACCAATGTTACGCCTCATCAGTACACAAATGTGATTTTGTTGTAGAGACAATGGGCCCAAATTCGGCCAGTACAACGCCAAGGGCGCCAAAAATCTTCGGTTTGAGTTTGGCCGCTCCCCAGCCTCTCCTCCATGGTGGAGTAGCATGGTAACTGGATTCGGGGGCGGAGCCAGGTTCCGGAGCTGAAAACAGTGCCGGGACCTCTGCACATGCGTGCTAGCGTGTGCGCGCATGCGCAGTTGCTCCTCGTCCCCAGAATCTGAGAGTGTGCTGCAGGCTGTGTGGGAGGGGGCCAACGCTCGCCGTCCCTATCCCAGGCCAAGTGGCCTGCCGCACAGGTCGGCTGCTGCCTTCCCACGCGGAGGGCTACAAGAGACAGGTTGGTGGGGGGGGGGGGGGGAGAAGAGAAAAGAATCTTCAAAGATTTTCCAGTACTTTAATATCTAGCTATCTTTACTAAAAATATACTCAGTTTAATCAGGCTGTCCAGTCTCATTGCTTGGGATTTTTTTTTAAACTAGCATTCCTATCATAACAGTGTCATTCGGAGGCTACCTGCACTGATTTCTTAATTCACCGCAAGGTTTTTCTGAGCGGACACAATTGGCCTCATAAGCTGGCCTAAGTTAGTTTGGAGTAACTTTTAGCTGGCTAAACTTACTTAAATGGCCAAAACAGGCCTAAGTGGCTGGTAATGCCTCCTTTTGAAAAAAAAACTAAATTAAAAAAAAAACTAACTCACTTACACTGGAGCAAATTAAATGGGGAAAATTGCGATTTTTAACTTACTCCTAAAAAATCTAGTTGCTCCAAGAAAAATGGAGCAACTCCTGGGGAAACTTGGGCCCAAAATCCCAATCACAAGGGTCATTTGTTTTAAGAAATAAATACCATTTATTTACAGAAGCTCCTTCCCAAATGACTCGTTAAAAGTGCCAACAAGTCATTAAGAAATCCATTGGCGCTGTAATGTATTGCCACTCTTTTAGTACAGTCGTGGAGGAAGTTCTTCCGACTGAAATAAAATAGGTAATTAGTCCCAATACCCATAACTCAATTATGGGATTGAGGCCACTAATCAAAAATTATTTACATTAAATTATATGCTGGCCCCAGTGGCATTAAAAAAAAAACAGGAAACTATTACAGCAGTATCAGGCAAAATAAACATAGCACTGAAACTCTACTTATAAAATGCTTCTCAAATCTTGCCATTGAGAAAAGGAAGTCTTTATTTTAAGGAATTATACAGTATAAACAAAGAGTTGGTGCATAGGCTTGTTTCTCTCAACCCAAATGTAGAAGTACCTATACCCTTCTTCTTCGGCAGTACCCCGGAGTCGAGGACCTGTTTCCACACTAAAATGAGCTCGAAGGTGACTGATGAGACCAATGTGGGATCTACAGTCTCTGTCACAGGTGGGGCAGGTGGTGGGTGGGGTGTTTGATTTGTCGTACAATTCTAATTTGATTTGTCGTACAACAGGGTTGAACAATTCCACTTTTTGTGCTTGACTCCCAGCAAATAGACTCGAAGTGTTCGGCGCCTTCTCAGATGCTTCTCCTCCATTTTGTTTCAGAATAAGGGGTCACCCATTTAAAACAGAAATGAGGAGGAATTTCTTTTCTCAAGAGGGTCGTGAATCTTTGGAATTCTCTACTCCAGAGAGCTGTGGAGGCTGGGTCATTGACTATATTTAAGGTGGAGAGAGACAGATTTTTGAATGATTAGGAAGCCAAGGGTTATGGGGAGCAGGCAGGGAAGTGTTGAGGCCAAGATCAGATCACCCATGATCTTATTAAATGGTGAAGCAGGCCTGAGGGGCCAAATGGCCTGCACCTGCTCCTATTTCTTATGTTCTTATTGAGCGGTCTTGCGCCAGAGATTCCCAAGGGTCGGTGGGGATGTTACATTTTTTCAAGGAGGCTTTGATGGTGTCCTTGAAGCGTTTTCTCTGCCCTCCTGGGGCTCGCCTGCAGGTGACATAGCTTGGAGTAGAGTGCTTGTTTCGGGAGTCTAGTATTGGGCATGCAGACAATGGGGCCCACCCATTGAAGCTGATTGAGCGTGGTCAATGCCTTGATGCTGGCCTGAGAGAGAACGCTGACATTGGCGCATCTATCCTGCCAATGGATTTGCAGGATTTTGTGGAGGAAACGTTGATGGTACTTCTCCAGTGCTTTGAGGTTCCTACTGTACATAGTTCATGTCTCTGAAGCATATAGGAGGGCAGGTATCACTACTGCTCTGTAGACCATGAGCTTGGTGCTGGGTTTGAGATCCTGGTCTTTGAACACTCTTTTCATCAGGCAACCGAAGACTGCACGAGCACAGAGGGCGGTGTTGGACTTCATCATCGATGTCTGTGCTTGCTGATAGTAGGCTCCCAAGGTATGGGAAGGGGTCCACATTGTCCAAGGTCTCGTCATGGATCTTGATAATTGGTGAGCAGTACTGTTTGGCAGGGCAGGTTGGTAGAGAACCTTTGTTTAACGGATGTTTAATGCAAGTCCCAGACTTTCGTTAGCTTCAGTGAAGGTCTCAACGATGGTTTGGAGTTCGGACTCCGAGTGTGCACAAACGCAAGCGTCATCTACATATTATAATTCAATGACAAGAGGTTGAAACCCTTGGATCTGGACTGGAGGTATCGGTGGTTGAACAATTTCCTGCTTGTCCTGTAGATTAACTCCACTCCAGCGGGGAGCTGGTTAAAGGGGAGATGAAGCATTGCAGCAAGGAATATTGAGAAGAGCATTGGTGCAATGACATGGCCTTGCTTGACCCTGATCTGCTCTTATATTAGGTCTGTGGTGGAGTTGTTGGTGAGAATCAAGGCTTGCATGTCATTGTGAAGCAGGCGAAGGATGGTGACAAATATTTGAGGACAGCTGAATTTGAGAAGGACACACCATAATCCCTCACAGTTGACAGAGTAGAAGGCCTTTGTGAGGTCAAAGAAAGCCATGTACAGAGGTTGATGCTGCTCCCTACATTTTTCTTGGGTGTGTCACGGGGTGAAGATCATGTCAGTTGTGCCCCTTATTGGGTGGAATCCGCATTGCGACTCTGGGAGGAGCTCTTCAGCCACTGGGAGGAGAAGATTGAGGAAGATTCTTGATGATTTTTCCTGCAGCAGACAGCAGGGAAACTCCTCTATAGTTACTGCAGTCGGACTAGTCACCTTTCTTGAAGATGGACATGATTACGGCGTCTGAGATCTCCTGGCATGCTCTCCTCCTCCCAGATAAGAGATATGAAGTCATGGATTTGCACCAAGAATACATTTCCGCCAAGCTTTAGTACTTCGGCGGGGATTCCATCTGCTCCTGAGGCCTTGTTGTTTTTCGGTTGTTGGAAGGCCTTTTCAAACCTCATGTCGGGCTGGGATTGTGCTGAGGTGGTGTGGGATGGAGTCAAGAACAACTACGTCAAAGACAGAGTCTTGGTTGAGGAGATCCTCGAAGTGCTCCTTCCAGCAGGTACTGACTGCCTCTCTGTCCTTGATGAGCACCTCTCCATTCTTGGCTCTCAGTGGAATAGGACCTAGAGTGCTTGGACCACAGGTGGACTTGACTGCGCTAAAATAATCCACGCACGTTGTGATTGCTGGCTAGATGCAGGATCTCCTGTGCTTTTTCCACCCACCATCTGTTCTTTAGGTCGCGAGTTTTTCGTTGGACCTCGGCCTTCAGTTGTCTGTAGGTCTGCTTTCTTTCACGCGAGTTGTGGTGTTGCTTCCAATTCAGAAGAGCCTTGCGTTTGCAGTTTATTAGCTCCTGGATCTCGTTCTCATCGAACCAGACGTGATGTTTTCTGGTAGAGTAACCAAGAGTCTCTTCACAGGTGCTAATTATGGTGGCAGACCAGGCACTATGGACACTCTGCAGCTCCGGTTCATTCGTCGTCTTCAGGTTGGCTGTGAGACATTGGCTGAGTAGGGCTTTCTTTGCAGGGTTTGAGTGCTTCAGCATTGATTTTTTTTTTGCGGTAGCATTTCTGTTCCCACCGCCATTTTGAGGTTACATTGATGGAGACAACAAACCGGATTAGGCAGTCGTCAGCTCCAGTCATGGCGCGAGTGATACGGACGTCCTTGCGGTCCCTCGCTCAGATGATAACGTAGTCTAGCAGATGCCAGTGCCTGGAGCAAAGGTGGTTGCCAGGAGGTCTTCTGCTGGTCTTTCTGACAAAACAAGGTGTTGGTTATGACAAGACCATGTTCTGAGCATTTCGTCAGCAGGACGATACCATGGGAGTTGGTTTTCCCTATCCCTTCCCCGCCAATCACCCCTCTCCAGAGGTCTGTGTCCTTTCCAACTCTGGTATTAAAGTCGTCAAGGAGAATTAGCTCATCACCCATTGGGACTTGGGACAGGGATCATTCCAAGGTTGGAGTAGAATTCCTCTTTGGCCTCGTCCATAGCTTCCAGGGTTGGGGCATACGCACTGATGACCATAGCGCACTGGTTCTGGGTTAGAGTGAGCCAGAGGGTCAGTAGGTATTCGTTTATCCCATAGGGGGGAATTTCGAAGACGCAAAACTAGCTCCTTTTTGATGGCGAAGCATCCATCACCTTGTTCCTTGAGCTGACCTTCTCCTGGCCGACGAGTCTCGCTCAGGGTGGCGATGTCGAAGTTCCCGGGTAATGATACAAGTGCGACGTTCCAGTCTATCACAGTCACACACACGTTCCTACCTCCCTCAGTTTGCAGAGAACGCAGTGTAGGTGAGTGCATTAATCTTGGAGCAGCTTGCGAATTTGTCCATAAAATACTGACACTGTACCCCAGGGTCCCCGGCTCCAGCTTGCTGCTCTTTTCCGCTCACTCTCCAGCCGCTCATGCTTTGATCGTTGATTCTTTGCTGGGGACCACCTGTATTCTGGCCTCGTGTCCCGACCTCGCTGCTGGCCTCAGATCCCGACCTCGCTGCGTGTCCGTGTTGTACCTTCCTCGAGTCCTGACTTCGCTGATGGTCTGCACTGAGCTTTTCCTGGGTCCTCGCCACCCGTCCATTCCGGCCGGTCCTCGTCATTCCTCCAAACCTCGCCGGCCACCGATTCCCGCTGGTTCGCCAATCCTCGCCGCCCGCCATTCCTCCGATTCTCGCCGCCCGCAGCCCCCCCAGTCCTGTGTTTTTTTTAACCGGTTTCCTCGTCCCTCGCCGCCCAATGTCACCAGATTAGAGACGCCCGGTGGTTGGGCCGCCGCCATCTTGGCCGCCATTGGGGGTTTTAGAAATACCTATACACTACACCAGTGATAACTGCATACACAATATTCCTCAAAAATGCAGACAAATAGCAATGCAAAATACAAGACTCTCGTGGTTTGGGGATGGTGTTGTAACTAAAATGGTGTTTCCTCAGTTCCTTCACCAAAAGTGAAACTCTGCAGGGGGCTAAGGAGGTGGGTGTTGGGGGGAATGGGAAGACTGAACTGAGAGTGGGAAATGTATCATACGTTAGTGTAATGTATTTGCTTCATGGGTTCTTGTTTAAGAATTCATAGCAACACATTGCTGTTAAGAACTAGTTGGTTTATTAACAAAGGTTCAACAATCACACTACACATCACCAGTTCATCCACTAGGCTCACAACTGCATACCTCATCGTGGATGACCTAGACCCAACTGACTGGGGTTTTATTGAGTCTTGTGAACATTGCGTGATTGGCTAAACCACTCACAATGCAACAGCTCTACAAACCTGTGAGCATACTCACAAGTGTATAAATTACAGTTAGCGCAATGCCCTTTCACCTTTGGGGCATGGGTTCAAAACCAGAATGAAGCATGCATATAACTTAGAAAATGCTGACAAAGATGAATCACAGTTTCATCCCTCCAGAGTAGCAGCAGATAGGGGCCAGGAGAGGCGCCTATACTTTATCTGCATGATACGCAGATGGTTGAAATATAGGAAGACCTCCTCTCAATGTTAAAACAATTACCATAAAGTACTTGGGCATTCTTAAGCCATTTGGCATTAGCCAAACTTGCCTCAATTCAGCACTAGCGGTTATTTTCACTCAGGAGGACTTAAGAAAGCTAGTGTAGAAATTGGCATTGTTTACACTGGCGTTGTAAGAGATGCTATTCTGAGATCGGGGCTAAGTAAACAGAACTTTGCTCTGCAGATGGCTGCGATATATCTGATGACGCCAACAACTGGTATTTACAACGTGCCTTTAAGATACAAAAACGTCTCAAGGTACTTGGTGT
Organism: Pristiophorus japonicus; assembly: GCF_044704955.1. Classification (NCBI taxonomy): domain Eukaryota; kingdom Metazoa; phylum Chordata; class Chondrichthyes; family Pristiophoridae; genus Pristiophorus; species Pristiophorus japonicus. The sequence continues at coordinate 26,377,575 of NC_091986.1, forward strand.
TCAATGTTGGCAACGTCGGGGAATGGAATTCCATTTCCAACCCACCGATATTCTAAAGCTTGAAACAAAAATTAATTTCAGCAGAATTGGAAACACTGAACAGTCTTTTGTTTCCCCTCCCCACTGTGATGATGAATATATGAGTAACACTGGCAGTGACCCCAGCCAAAGCTAGTGTTTACATTTGCTTCTCTGCTTAAACTAAAATCTATTTTAGAAACTTTTACAAATTTCTTAGGTTCAACAAACTATCGTTTTTCACGGTAGAAGACACTAAAAACATCCCAATAGCAGATAATCAAGTGGCTATAGGGAGGGAGGAACTTAATATAATCACTATCACTAATGAAGTAGTACTAGGTAAAATAATGGGACTCAAGGCGGACAAGCCGCTGGACCCGATGGCTTACATCCTAGGGTCTTGAAAGAATGGCTGCGGAGATAGTGGATACATTGGTTGTGACCTACCAAAATTCCCTGGATTCTGGAGTGGTCCCAGCAGATTGGAAAACCACAAATGTAACGTCCCTATTTAAAAAAGGATGTAGACAAAAAGCAGAAAAGTATAGGCCAGTTAGGCTAACATCTGTCTTTGGGAAAATGCAGGAGTCCATTATTAAGGAAGCAGTAGTGGGACATTTGGAAAAGCACGATTCAATCAAGCAGAGTCAGCAAAGTTTTATGAAAGGGAAATTATGTTTGACAAATTTCCTGGAGTTCTTTGAGGATATAACGAGCAGGGTGGATAAGGGGAACCAGTGGATGTGGTGTATTTGGATTTTCAGAAGGCATTCGATAAGGTGCCACATCAGGTTACTGCACAAGACAAAAGCTCACTGGGTTGGAGATAATATATTAGCATGGATAGAGGATTGACTAACTAGCAGAAAACAGAGTCGGAATAAATGGGTCATTTTCCGGTTGGCAAACAGTGACTAGTGGGGTGCCGCAGGGATTGGTGCTGGGTCCTTAACTATTTACAATCTATATTAATGACTTGGATGAAGGGACCGACTGTAATGTAGCTAAGTTTGTTGATGATACAAAGATGGGTGTGAAAGCAAATTGTGAGGAGGACACAAAAAATCTGCAAAGGGATATAGACAGGCTAAGTGAGTGGGCAAAAATTTGGCAGATGGGGTATAATGTGGGAAAATGTGAGGTTGTCCACTTTGGCAGAAATAATAGAAAAGCAAATTATAATTTAAAGGAAGAAAAATTGCAAAGTACTGCAGTACAGAGACACCTGGGGGTCCTTATGCATGAAACACAAAAAGTTAGCATACAGGTACAGCAGGTAATCAGGAAGGCAAATGGAATGTTGGCCTTTATTGCAAGGGGGATCGAGTATAAAAGTAGAGAAGTCCTGCTACAACTGTACAGGGTATTGGCGAGGCCACACTGGAGTACTGTGTACAGTTTTAGTCTCCGTACTTAAGGAAGGATATACTTGCATTGGGGGCAGTTCAGAGAAGGTTCACTAGGTTGATTCCGGAGATGAGGGGGTTGACTTATGAAGATGGGTTGGGTCTATACTCATTGGAGTTCAGAAGAATGAGAGGTGATCTTATCGAAGCATATAAAGATACTGAGGGGGCTCGGCAAGGTGGATGCAAAGAGGATATTTCCACTCATAGGGGAAACTAAAACTAGGGGACATAGTCTTAGAATAAGGAGCTGCCCATTTAAAACTGAGATGAGGAGAAATTTCTTTTCTCAGAGGGTTGTAAATGTATGGAATTCTCTGCCCCAGAGAGCTGTGGAGTCATTGAATATATTTAAGGCAGAGATAGACAGATTTTTGAACGATAAGGGTATAAAGGGTTATGGGGAGTGGGCAGGAAATGGAGCTGAGTCCATGATCAGATCAGCCAATGGCAGAGCAGGCTCGAAGGGCCAAATGACCTACTCCTGCTCCTATTTCTTCTGTTCAAGAACTGCTATCTTTATTGCAAACCTGCATCTTGGAGAAAACTCAAAGATTCTCACCTACACCATGCAGGCAAGTTCCAGCTCTCCTCTGCCACATTTTTGAAGAGATGTGACCAGCTTGACTATAATATAGCCAATGGCACTCATTTATGATTTTCACAGGAGAATTGGATGGAATCTGAATTTGACCCCAAAACACCAGTCAAAAACCCTGGAAGCCTTGTAATAATAGGCTTGGTGGTCTACTCATCAAGTTTGCTATGGTATCTGAACTTTAAGTCGCTCCTTATACCTACCTCTTTGGCCAAGCTTTTGGTCATGTGAACTAATATCTCCTTATATGACTCGGTATCAAATTTGGTTTGATAACACTGCTGTGAAACTCCTTGGGATGTTGAGCTACGTTAAAGGCCCTCTTATTAATACAAGTTATTGTTGTTGATAAAGATGAGGCGGAAAACTGGTAACCATGGGAAGGGAGTAAGGTGCAATGTACCTGACACAAGGCGCATAGTAACATGCTGTTGAGTATCCAGCAGCTTAGTGTGTGATGAGCGAGCCCAACATTCTGCAACTGATGAGATGATCGTGAAGTGGACGTGTTTGCCCGTCCAGGCTAATATGGCTAGTTTGGCAATTGGGTGATTCTGGTTCTTAAACTTTCTCAGTAGTTTTCAGTTGAAGATTAGTGACCGGTCATGAGTGAAGTCGAAGTAAAGAGGGTGAGCATCAGGTTTCAGAAGCTATCCATTTAGGACGATAATGAGTTCACGACAGACACTAGCATTGTGCAAGGGTAAGGCAGCGGACACACATCTTTGTGGCACTTGGATTAAGACACCATTTCATGCGGTACTCCATGATAAGTTTCATATCATTCGTGAGTGTGGCTTCCAGTGTTGAAAAGTCACTAAGTTGAGCGCAAAGATAGTCATCAGCATGGGTGAATTTCCACAACCTGGTTGCATCACTTATGTACAGGTTAAAAAGGAATGGTGCTACAACTCATCCTTGAGGGAAGTCAATGATTTGGCATCTCCACGAGCTGGTGCAGCCAGCCATATGGACTCTAATTGGCCCTGTTGCAGCAATTCAACCAAGCAAGTGGCCCAAGTATGGCAGAACTATCGCTATTTGTGCCAGAAGAACAATATGTCAGACAGCGTCTTAGGCTGCTGTTCGATCAAGGAAGACAAGACCAGTTTTGAGGCTTTTCTGAAAGCTATTTTCAGTGACGGAAGTTGGTCACCTGAGGACAATGAACCATTTACAATGCCAACTAACATGGGGTCAGGAAGGAAAGTTGCAGGAAGGGAAGTTTAGAGAGAATGGGGTCAAAGGAACATACGTTGAGTTGCATGGATGAGATGAGTTTGGAGGGGTATGGGAGGGAGGGGGTGAGGGGAGATGGGAGAGAAACTGCAGAAACTAGAGAGGGATTCAGAGATCAGGCATGGGGTCTTGGGAGGAGGTTTGGCTTGGTGCATAAGTATTAGTATTAGGCGGTCCCTCGTATCGAGGATGACCCACTTCCACCAAAAAGGGATGAGTTTACAGGTGTTTCAATGAGGGACCTGACATTCTAGGTCCCGAACTACATATTGAAGGGTGGAAGATGCCTGTGCGTGGATTTTTTTTTTAAACGTGGGATGGTCGTTGCACAACAGCCACCACCAGCATAAAGAGAACAGCGAGGGGGAACAGAAGAGCCAATTGAATAGATGGAATCAATTTTGTTGACAAAAGACCATACAAGCTCCTCTCACAGGTGAAAGTGGACAGGCAAGGGAGAGGGCTACAAGGAGCTGGCTGGTAGAGGAGAAAAGGTGGTGGTCTCTAGGTTTTGGTAGACGAGAGTTAGCAAAGGGAACAGAGAGAGAAATTAAAATCACAAAAAAATGAGGTGGCGTTCAGTGCAAAGCCCATGGTAGGACAACAGGGAGGATATCACAGGGAGAATCTCAGGGTGCGGCTTGGTGCGTGTGGTCGGAGGCAGGTGGAGCAGTAAACAACAGAAAAGAAAGAATTGCATTTATATAGCACTTTCATGACCACCAGATGTCCTAGAGCACTTTACAGCCAATGAAGTACTTTTGGAGTGTAGTCACTGTTGCAATGTGGGAAACGCAGCAGCAAACTCCCACAAACAGCAATGTGATAATGATCAGTTAATCTGTTTTTATTATGTTTATTGGGGGATAAATATTGACCAGGACACTGGGAATAACTCCACTGCTCTTCTTCGAAATAGTGCCATAGGATCTTTTACATCCATCTGAGAGCACAGACTGGGCCTCGGTTTAATGTCTCATCCAAAAGACAGCACCTCCGACAGTGCGGCACTCCCTCAGCACTGTATTGGAGTGTCAGTCTAGATTTTTTGTGCTCAAATCCCTGAAGTGGGAATTGAACCACAAACTTCTGACTCAGAGGCGAGGGTGCTACCCACTGAGCCACATCGGAGATGGATTTTAAAAGGAGAAGATGCCAATGATATTACAGCTGAATAGCATTTAAACAGGAACAGAACCAAAGGGAAGGGAAAAGATATACACATAAAAAGAATCAGAATTATCTGTAACGTGCTTAAATGCAAAACAGGAGGAGATGGTTTAAATCGCCAAAGTGGTACAATATCACCATAAGACAACAGGAGGGTCAATGAAAGCAGTTAAAGAAATAAAAGGCAGATGCGAGATGAAGCAGATAGAAATCGATGCATGAAAAATTGGCAAAGTGGTGCAAGTTCTAGTGGCTCAAGTCGGTAGAAAGAAAAGATCAACACCACCTTGCCAGTACAGTGCTTTGATGCTCCTGTGAACCAAACGCAAGTTGTTGTTGGAGCGCCTTGGGTCGTTTTACTACGTTACGACACTATAAATGCAAGTTATTGCTGGTTTAAATGCTGTTTGTTCATCTGGAACATCTTCCAGTGTTGACTATGGGTCCACACCCAAAATGTTAATTTCTCTCTGCTCTCCACAGGTGCTGCCTAACTTCTTGCGTGTTTCCAGTATTTTCCATTTTTGTTTCAGATTTCCAGCATCCGCAGTATTTTGCATTTGGGGGGGAAACAGCACTGGCAAGTATCCTTAAGTAGTAGTAGTTTTAATAGCAGGGTTGTTCAGAGATTTGGGAACAGGTTCCATATAGCACAAGAGAGGATTTTTTAAAAAATGTATAAAAAGTTAGCGCCTATAAAATTTATATTAAAAAAATCTATTGAATGCAGATACAATAATTCTGTCGAGTGCACTAAAATCTATAATAATGATTAACCTTGGTATAGTAGCTGTATCAGGAGCTTATTATAGCCAACAAACCAGTGTGAAATTAGTTCTTAAAGCTGTATAATTATTCTGTTGTGTAAACACACCCAGTCCAACCTTAAAAAAACATTTCAAAAATTAGGACAGCTGCATTACTGAGCACTCAAATAGTGCCCCCTCCAGGCTAGGAGAGACTATGAGCTCCCTACAATACAGTACTGTTGTGTTACTACACACCATGGAAATAAAACACCAAAGAATAGTGAACAAAAGAGCCATCAACGAACTGTGACGCTTGCTGCAACAGATTGAAGGAGAAGAAATGACAGGGATACGGGGAGTCGGGCTAACTGGATTGCTCTTCGAAAAAGCTGGCGCAGATTCGATAGGCTGAATGGTCTCCTGTGTTGTACGATTTTAAGATTGCGGCAAAACCATAATGAAAATAAAATGCAAGTAGTTACACAAATAGTTGAAAGGAGCGGAGAATCCAAGATCCTGTACTGAAGAACTATTGAGAAATACTGGAATACTGCGTGCAGTTTTGGTTTCCATATTTAAGAAAGGATATACTTGCTTTGGAGGTAGTTCAGAGAAGGTTCACTAGGTTGATTCCGGAGATGAAGGGGCTGACTTATGTGGACAGGTTGAGTAGGTTCGGCCTCTACTCATTGGAATTCAGAAGAATGAGAGGTGATCTTATCGAAACATAATAAGATGATGAGGGGGCTTGACAAGGTGGATGCAGAGGGAGTGTTTCCACTCATAGGGGAGACTAGAATTAAGAGGGCATAATCTTAGATTAAGGGGCCACCCATTTAAAACTGAGATGAGGAGGAATTTCTTCTCTCAGAGGGTTGTAAATCTGTGGAATTCTCTGCTTCAGAGAGCTGTGAAAGCTGGGTCATTGAATGGATTGAAGACAGTGATAGACAGTTTCTTAACCGATAAGGGAATAAGGGGTTATAGGGAACGGGCAGGGAAGTAGACCCAAGCCCTTAATCGGATCAGCCACGATCGTATTAAATGGTGGAGCAGGCTCGAGGGGCCGTATGGCCTACTCCTGCTCCTATTTCTTATGTTCTTATGTTCTTAAATTGTGTACACTGTGGTGGAACGAGACTCAGTCAACTGCCATACAACATTTTCCAGCATTGTTCTCAGTGTAATCAGGTTGAAAGTCAACTGGACATCATACAAAAATGTCAGTATGGTGACACAGACTCCGATTATCCCTTAAATTACAGCCAATGTTAGATTTTAAAATATACATATAAAATCAGGAGCAAAGAAACCGTACAGCTAAAATGACAAGAAATCTGTTTTGATTAAAGAGGGTCTCTGATACTTCCGAAAAACCACATCCCCAAAGGAAGTAAAATATGACTTTGGAGATTTAACCACAAAAGCAGATTTTTTTTCTGCCGAGGTCCTCCTCTCTGATCTTGTACCAGAATATAGATCCTTCTGCAACACAATCCTTCCCATACTGGGGTTGCCAATTCTCCAGGATTGTCCCAAGAGTATCCCAGAATTGAATATCGATCTCCTGGGTACTCCGGTGAGCTAACCCAGGAGAATAAGAAGAAACATAAGAACATAAGAATTAGGAACAGGAGTAGGCCATCTAGCCCCACGAGCCTGCTCCGCCACTCAACAAGATCATGGCTGATCTGGCCGTGGACTCAGCTCCACTTACCCGCCCGCTCCTCATAACCCTTAATTCCCTTATTGGTTAAAAATCTATCTATCTGTGATTTGAATACATTCAATGAGCTAGCCTCAACTTCCCTGGGCAGAGACTTCCACAGATTCACAACCCCTGGGAGAAGAAATTCCTTCTCAACTTGGTTTTAAATTGGCTGCCACGTATTTTGAGGCTGTGCCCCCTAGTTCTAGTCTCCCCGACCAGTGGAAACAACCTCTCTGCCTCTATCTTGTCTATCCCCTTCATTATTTTAAATGTTTCTATAAGATCACCCCTCATCCTTCTGAACTCCAACGAGTAAAGACCCAGTCTACTCAATCTATCATCATAAGGTAACCCCCTCATCTCCGGAATCAGCCTGGTGAATAGTTTCTGTACCCCCTCCAAAGCTAGTATATCCTTCCTTAAGTAAGGTGACCAAAACTGCACGCAGTACTCCAGGTGCGGCCTCACCAATACCCTGTACAGTTGCAGCAGGACCTCCCTGCTTTTGTACTCCATCCCTCTCACAATAAGAAACAGAAGGATAGGTCGATAGCGTTAAATGAAGAGGGATGGGAAGAGGCTTGTGTGGAGCAAAAATGGCGGCGTAGAGCAGTTGGGCTGAATGGCCTGTTTCTGCACTGTGGATTCTATGTAATATGTAAATATTTGCAAGCTCGCCTGGTGACCGCTGCTACTGTATCTGGAATGGCACAGTTTGTTCTTTCCAGACTTCATAAGAACATAAGAAATAGGAGTAGGAGTAGGCCATTGGCCCCTCTAGCCTGCTCCACCATTTAATAAGATCATGGCTGATCTGATCCTGGGCTCAGCTCCACTTCCCTGCACTTCAGTGCTACTGTTCCCACAGCCAACTAGGACGTGTGAGCGCAAATAGCTGCTCCGCTGACACCGTACAGCGGTTTCAGCGGAGCAAGGCATTGTTGGCATCCGGCACCACCATTGCTGTTCAGATTTTGGCACCAGATAGCACATGATCAAATCTTCAGGAATACTTCCAATGAGAGTTGGCAACCGCATCCTACACTTCACCCGAGCGACCATTCTCCATGTGAAAACCAGTTACCTGACCACGAGGCTGAGGCATGACACAGAAATTCAATGTTGTCCTTGCCCAATAATCGCACAAGCACGTGCCAGTCAGGGTTAGTAGACAAGAGTGGTGGGAGCAATATTGAGATGAGTAGTAAGAGCTCTGGCTGAGATCAGCTAGCACAGCACAGCAATGGGATCAAGTTTAAGCCCTTGTTGAGCTATGGGGCAGTACATTAACTCACAGCTATCAGTGAGCTATAATTCGGATGAGGTTGAGCAACTATTCTTCAGTTGCAAGACTGGTGGTGACAGAATCGGAGAGGGTTTTTATTATTGGGTTCCAGTTAGGCAGCATTCTCTCCACAATAAGTTTTCTGCAATTTAAGGGGTGTCAATATTGGAGGCTACCACTGACAATTTCTCTCTCAAGTCGGTAGAGAAGGAAACTGAAAAAAAGCTGCCGATACCATTAACCTGACAAAAACAAAGGGTTCGCACTGGAAATGTTAATGCATCTGTTCTCTTCACAGATTTGGAAGAAGGGACCGAGTGTAACGTAGCCAAGTTTGCTGACGATACCAAGATGGGAGGAAAAGCAATGTGTGAGGATGACACAAAAAATCTGCAAAAGGACATAGACAGGCTAAGTGAGCGGGCAAAAATTTGGCAAATGGAGTATAATGTTGGAAAGTGTGAGGTCATGCACTTTGGCAGAAAAAAAAATCAAAGAGCAAGTTATTATTTAAATGGAGAAAGATTACAAAGTGCTGCAGTACAGCCAGACCTGGGGGTACTTGTGCATGAAACACAAAAGGATAGTATGCAGGTACAGCAAGTGATCAGGAAGGCCAATGGCTTGGCCTTTATTGCAAAGGGGATGGAGTATAAAAGCAGGGAAGTCTTGCTACAGGTTTTGGTGAGGCCACACCTGGAATACTGCGTGCAGTTTTGGTTTCCGTATTTAAGAAAGGATATACTTGCTTTGGAGGCAATTCAGAGAAGGTTCACTAGGTTGATTCCGGGGATGAAGGGGTTGACTTAAAGAAAGGTTGAGTAGGTTGGACCTCTACGAGGTGATCTTATCGAAACGTATAAGATTATGAGGTCTTGATGAGGTGGATGCAGAGAGGATGTTTCCACTGGTGGGGGAGACTAGAACTAGAGGGCATGATCTTAGAATAAGGGGCTGCCCATTCAGAGCAGAAATGAGGAGAAATTTCTTCTCTGAGAGGGTTGTAAATCTGTGGAATTCGCTGCCTCAGAGAGCTGTGGAAGCTGGGACATTGAATAGATTTAAGAAGAAATAGACAGTTTCTTAAACGATATGGGGATAAGGGGTTATGGGAAGCAGGCGGAGAAGTGGACCCGAGTCCATGATCAGATCAGCCATGATCTTATTGAATGGCAGAGCAGGCTCGAGGGGCCGTATAACCTACTCCTGTTCCTATTTCTTATGTTCTTATGATATTTGACCTATTGAGTGTTTCCAGCATTTCCTGTTTTCAGTCAAGCATACACATTTATTCTGAAACAAACACCAGTAAAATTGATATGGACAAGAGACATAAATCAACAGTAACCAGTTGAATATGGAGAAGTGCCATTTGCTCAGTAGTGATTACACCACATGCGCTTCATAAAAAATGATTTATTCAACTAAACTTTGAATGTCTGCTGCACCAGCCCCCAACACTGGAGCGGAGACTCCTCAAAAACCTTACCCCTCCCCCAATCTGTAGTCAACAGTCCAACTTCCCAAGCTACTTAACCATTAAGAACACTGCATCTGTCGTGCCTCAAATGTTTTAACCGAGATTAGTGTTCACACCAAAGATCAATAATTGGACCAAGGGTCTTTTGGTCTACCTTTAAAAAATCATTCATGAGATGTGGGCGTCGCTAACATGGCTGGCATTTATTGGCCACCCCTAGTTGCCCTTGAGACGGTGGAGGTGGGCCACCTTCTTAAACTGCTGCAGTCCGTGTGGTGAAGGTACTCCCACAGTGCTGATAGGGAGGGAGTTCCAAGATTTCAACCCAATGACAATGAAGGAACGATGATTTATTTCCAAGTCAGAATGGTGTGTGACTTGTAGGGGAACTTGGAGGTGCACCTGCTGCCCTTGTCCTTCTAGGTGGCAAGAGGTTGGGATTTGGGAGGTACGGTCAAATGGGATTCAACAAATATTGCCTTTCACCAATGGACCTGGAGAACCCTACTTAAATTTATTTGCAAGTCTGATAACTCATTGATATTTGCATACTTAAAAACACAAAGGGCTTTTCCTGCAAAAGGAGTGCACCCAAAATGCTGAACCTTATAAAGTAGTCTAAGTCTAACTAAAGAAGACTCGAAGGGCCGAATGGCTGACTCCTGCACCTATTTTCTATGTTTCTATGTTTAGTCTCCAGCAGCAGTTATTCAATGGCACACCCAAAACAAATCTCCCTCGCACATTAGCATTCATTTCCCTTTAAAAGAAAATATTCATTCTTGGCCCTTCAAACAATAGAAATATGGAAAGACATTTCCTAATCTCTACATGTATCAACAACTTATAATTTGTTTCTGAGCATGTGCCCTCCCAGGCCTTTCCTTCCCACATACTGCTATGCAAGTCACCATTCGCGGAGAGAACATCTCTCTCAAAGCATAGATAAGGCATCACAAACACATACGCAGAAAAATGACCTCAGAGGTAAGACATGCTACAAAATTAAAAGTGATTACTCCCTTCTGGTCAAGCCAGTGGAGCAGATAGGCTTTGATGGACACAACTGCCAAAAATTACTTTGCATAATTAGAAAGCAAATTCAACTTACTGTAAATACCCTTATAGGAAGTAGATGCATCTGAATGGATACAAATGGAATCAAACCCATATGGTATCCAAAACAAAGGCCCACTTTTCAGGACACTTCAAAGCTCATCTTGGAATTTTTCTGCAGGTCCTTGTACATCATAAAACATCATGCAGAGCAAGGGAAAATGATATTTTGCTGTCATTTTCGGTCACAAAAGGTGGTTAAATTTGCAGTTTTAGGTGGGTTTCCAACAGTTTGCCTTCATGGTCGAGAACTCCAAGGCATGCAATGTCAGGACTTCTTGCAGTCCATTTGCAAGATCGCATCAAAGCTCTGAAGTGGGTTTCTGGCAGAGAGGAAAACACATTCAGAGGGAAAGCAGCCCCATCATCCACTGACCTGCCATGGAGTGCCCCACAGGGAGAAAGTCAACCTCATGGCAGATACAGCTTTCTATCAAAGCCCTTCACACAACCACCTGGATTAAGCATCCCTTTTGTCTCTCTAATCTCTCCTGCCTTCCACCCTATCACAGACCTTCCCTTTTGCTCTTTAGTCCCCTCCCCCTTTCAGTGCTCAAGAATGTGCTCCTTTCGAACATTCGGCAGTTGTGACGAAGGATTGTCGACCCAAAACGTTAACTCTGTTTTTCTCTACAAAGATGCTGCCTGACCCGCTGAGATTTCCAGCATTCTCTGTATTTATTTCACATTCTAGCATCCGCAATATTTTGCTTTTGTGTTAAGCGAATTGTGATAGGCAAGTCTGATGCATGGCACTGTCTTGGACATCCAGAAAATCAACGCGGCTGGCATTTGCAAGTTGCTCTGTGCCGGTCTTTCCAACATGCCAGATGCCTTCTGCATAGCTCATGGGAAACTCAGAATTAGGACAACAGCCGCTGGAACACAATGCAACAACTTGTATGTAGATAGTACCTTTAATGTAGTAAAATGGCCTAAACCGCTTCACAAAAGCATTATCAAACAAAATTGATACTCAAGGAGATATTAGGACAGGTAATCAAAAGCTTGATCAAAGAGTTAGTTTTTAAGGAATGTATCAAAAGGAGGAGAGATAGATATAGGGAGGCAGAGAGGTTTAGGGAGGGGGTTCCAGAGCTTCGGGCCTAGGCAGCTGAAGGTACAGCTGCCAATAGTGGGGCGATGAAAATCGTGAATGCACGAAAGTCAGCAGACTAGAGATGAGAACATACGTTCATTATTCAGGACTTGACTGGTGTGCCATAAGGGGGAACCGGCTGCTGCTGAAACTGTACCTTGAATTGGTGGAGGGTGGGGCCCTGTTCCATGGTATATGGAGTGTGTCCTTTTTGGACACGAATGATGGGGGCAATGCATTCCCCATTCCACGTGTGAGGAGCTCTGGGTACCAAACTAAAACCGTGTGTGGAAGACTGGGTAATCCGATGCCTGGTCACAGCAGGTCCACAGAACTCCAGGGCACTGCTGAATGATCGGACGGCCTGGATCACGAACGGAACCCGAAGGCTTGGATAGCTCATTAGGTGCTGGCTTCTGCCCCTCACCACTTTAATAACCCCACAAGCCAATGTCCTAATGGTTAGGGTCATTCTTAGCGAGCAGTGGGAGCTTGAAGTACAGAACCCCAGTCCCCAAATTCCCAGTCCTGGGTGACCGCTTTTCTATTTTCATGTTTAGAATTTCTCTCTTGCGAATGTTGTTCCTTTTTGAAAGATTAGAAGTTATGCTAAACTTGTATATAACTTTGGTTAGACCACACTTGGGAGTGCCATGAACAGTTCGGGTCTCTATTGTAAAAAGGATGTAATATCTCCAAGTTTGCAGATGACACTAAGCTGGGTGGCAGTGTGAGCTGTAAGGAGGATGCGAAGAGGTGACTTGGATAGGTTAGGTGGGTGGGCAAATGCATGGCAGATGCAGTATAGTGTCGATAAATGTGAGGTTACCCACTTTGGTGGCAAAAACAAGGCAGCAGAATATTATCTGAATGGTGACAGATTAGGAAAAGGGGAGGTGCAACGAGATCTGGGTGTCATGGTACGTCAGTCATTGAAAGTTGGCATGCAGGTATAGCAGGCGATGAAAAAGGCAAATGGCATGTTGGCCTTCATAGCAAGAAGATTTGAGTACAGGAGCAGGGAGGTCTTACTGCAGTTGTACAGGGCCTTGGTGAGGCTGCACCTTGAATACTGTGTACAGTTTTGGTCTCCTAATCTGAGGAAGGACATTCTTGCTATTGAGGGAGTGCAGCGAAGGTTCACCAGACTGATTCCCGGGATGGCAGACTGATATATGAAGAAAGACTGGATCGACTAGGCTTATATTCACTGGAATTTAGAAGAATGAGAGGGGATCTCATAAAAACATATAAAGTTCTGACGGGATTGAATGCAGGAAGAATGTTCCCGATGTTGGGAAAGTCCAGAACCAGGGGTCACAGTCTAAGGATAAGGGGCAAGTCATTTAGGACCGAGATAAAGAGAAACTTCTTCACTCAGAGTTGTGAGCCTGTGGAATTCTCTACCACAGAAAGTTGTTGAGGCCAGTTCGTTAGATATATTCAAAAGGGAGTTAGATGTGGCACTTACAGCTAAAGGGATCAAGGGATATGGATAGAAAGCAGGAATGGGGTACTGAAGTTGTATGATCAGCCATAATCATATAGAATGGCGGCGCAGGCTCGAAGGGCCGAATGGCCTACTCCTGCACCTATTTTCTATGTTTTTATGATATAGAGGCACAGGAGAAGGTGCAAAAATGATTTACTAGAATGATACCAGAACAGAGGTCCTACCCATCAGGAAAGATTGAACAGGCTGGGGCTCTTCTCTAGGAAAGAGAAACATAGAAAATAGGTGCAGGAGTAGGCCATTCGGCCCTTCGAGCCTGCACCACCATTCAAATAGATCATGGCTGATCATTCACCTCAGTACCCCTTTCCTGCTTTCTCTCCATACCCCTTGATCCCTTTAGCCATAAGGGCCATATCTAATTCCCTGCTGAATATATCCAATGAACTGGCATCAACATCAAGAAGTCTGAGGAGCGTCCTGATAGAAATAGAGAAGCTGTTTCCATTTGTGGGCGAGACAAGAACTAGGAGTCATAAATATAAGATAGTCACTAATAAATCAAATAGGGAATTCAGGAGAAACTTCTTTGCCCAGAGAATGGTTATAATGTGGAATTTGCTACCACATGGAGTAGTTTAGGATAATAGCATAGATATATTCAAAGGGAAGCTAGATAAGCACATGCGGGTGAAAGGAATAGAAAGATATGTTGATGGGGTGAGATGAAGAGGGGTGGGAGGAGGCTCGTGTGAAGCATGGACATGTTGGGCTAAATGGCCCGTTTCGGTGCTGTAAATACTTTGCGAGACTACTTCTTCATTGGTGGATATGGGCACAAATTGCCAGTGAGAAGAGTCCTATTCAAATCTGTCAGGCCCACAAGTTCAAAGTCAGCCATTGAAAGAGTGATCAGGTAAGCAGCAAACTTAATAGTCCCAGAGTGCAAAGTATAAATTTACTAGCTTTTACCAATTTTTTTTAAAATTCTTATAAATAGGCTCCATGATATGCAAATAAACAGTTCATGGAGGAAAAAAACTGCTCACTTGATTTAAGAGATAGACGTGGGGTTTCTAGTTTTTCCACACGTAAAGGAAGTGGATAGAATGCGAGTCCCAAAATACTGGTAAAAATCCCAGTATACCATGGAATAAAAAAAGGAATTTGATTTATTTAGTTACCATAAATCAGTGAGCCAATTTAATTAGTGACTGGGAATAAAAACTACAGCCTGTAGTTTCCACAGGGTTGCATTGTTTTTAATGAAAAGAAAGACTTGCATTTATATGGCGCTTTTCACAACCACCGGACATCTCAAAGCGCTTTACAGCCAGTGAAGTACTTTTGGAGTGTAGTCACTGTTGTAATATAGGAAACGCGGCAGCTAATTTGCACACAGCAAGCTCCCACAAACAGCAATGTGATAATGACCAGATCTGTTTTTAGTGATACTGATTGAAGGATAAATATTGGCCAGGAATCCGAGATAACTCCTATGCTCGTCTTCAAAATAGTGCCATGGGATCTTTTACGTCCACCTGAGAGCGCAGACCAGGCCTCATCTGAAAGACGGCACCTCCGACAGTGCAGCGCACCCTCAGCACTATGCTGGAGTGTCAGCCCAGATTTTTGTGCTCAAGTCTCTGGTGTGGGACTTGAACCCACAACCTTCTGAGGCGAGAGTGCTACCCACTCAGCCACAGCTGACACTGTAAAGGAGAAAAGACACGATAAATGAAGAACTGGGTGTTAACAACAACTTGCATTTATATAGCGCCATTAATGTAGTAAAACATCCCAAGACGCTTCACAGGAGCGTTAATAGAAAATATTTTATATCGAGCCAAGTAAGGAGATATTAGGACAGGTGACCAAAGGCTTGGTCAAAGAGATAGGTTTTGGCGTGAGCGTCTTAAAAGGAGGAGAGGGAGACGGAGAGGTGACATAAATCTTGGGTTTTAAAACCTGTGAATTGCAAGAGGCTGAGAAAACAAGGCACCATATATTCACAGGTACAAAACATGAATTTGGGGATTTAAAGTAGGAAGTCACCTTATTATACACATTGGCATCAGGAAGAGTAGAAATCTAAATTGAGTTATTAAAGGCAGCGCACAAGTGCAAAGTCAAATTTTCCACGTTCTGGGGAGTCACAGTCTCTAATGGGTCACCTTCCTGCAGTGTGGAAAATTTGACACCTCTGCTGTTTAAAGGTGGCCAGCAGTTAACTCAAAAATACACTTTGATCTCACGGCAGAGAAAAGTAGTGGTTAGCTCAGGAGACGGTCTCTCTCAGACCGGAAATCTGACGTCTACACAGGAGCCAGAGTTCAAAAAGAATCTGATAACGGCAGTGCCCTGTGTAGCACAGTGAGCCAGTGAATTCCACCCTTAAATCACTCCAGTGTGTGCATTTGAATAGAAAGGGAAAAAGTAGCTGTGGCACTTTGAAGCTACTTTTATATTGATTTTAATTTAGATTCCAGGAGCCTGGTGTTAACGTTGTTAAATCCATTTTCTATATTCGGGCAGCAGACTTTTATAGATACAGTTTTACTCGAGTCTTCAAGTCTGCCGCTGTGCTGCAGAAACTCGATTTAACAGCATAAATAAAAAAGGAGTCAGCTTGCAGAATCACAAATTAAAATGTAAAAGCAGCTCAAGCTTTCGCCTCGATTTTCCCCATTAGCGCTATGTTAACAGGGGCGTTAACCAATTACTGAAGAATGACGAGGATTTAACTAAAAGAACATTTTGGACAAGCTCAGGGGTCCCCTTTGGCACTGGAAATATCTGTATTAGATGTAAAAAGATTGGGGCAGCAGAAAGGTCTGTAATCCAATGACTATTTTAATATCAGTATTGTTATTCCTGTAAAATAAGTTACACAGAATTGTTAGCTTTAGCATTTCATTGTGGATAAAAAGTTAGATAGGGTTGACATCAGAGCAGTCTTCCTTGCCACTATGCTCCACCTCACAATCAACAAGCTCCCCGCTGGAGTGGAACTACAGAACCAATGGGAAGCTGTTTAATCTACGCCGCCTCCAGGCCAGGTCCAAGATCACCCCAACCTCTGTCATTGAACTGCAGTACGCAGACGTCGCCCACGCCTGCGCACATTCGGAGGCTGAACTCCAGGATATAGTCAATGTATTTACTGAGGCATATGAAAGCATGGGCCTGACGCTTAACATCTGTAAGACAAAGGTCCTCCACCAGCCTGTCACCGCCGCTCAGCACTGCCCTCCAATCATCAAGATTCATGGCGTGGCCCTGGACAACGTGGACCATTTCCCATATCTCGGGAGCCTCTTATCAACAAAGGCAGACATTGATGCGGGGATTCAACATCGCCTCCAGTGCAGCCTTCGACCATCTGAGGAAAAGAGTGCGTGAAGACCAGCCCCTCAAATCTGCCACCAAGCTCATGGTCTACAGGACTGTAGTAATACCCGCCCTCCTGTATGGATCTGAGGCATGGACGATGTATAGAAGGCACCTCAAGTCGCTGGAGATATATCACCAATGATGTCTCCGCAAGATCCTGCAAATCCCCTGGGAGGACAGGCGCACCAACATCAGTGTCCTCGGCCAGGCTAACATCCCCAGTGTTGAAGCACTGACCACACTCGATCAGCTTTGCTGGGCAGGCCACATAGTTTGCATGCCAGATACGAGACTCCCGAAGCAAATGCTTTATGCGGAGCTCCTTCATGGTAAACGATCCAAAGGAGGACAGCGGAAACGTTATAAGGACACCCTCAAAGCCTCCCTGGTAAAGTGCGGCATCACCACTGACACCTGGGAGTCCCTGGCCAAAGATCGCCCGAGGTGGAGAAAGTGCATCCGGGAGGGCGTTGAGCACTTCGAGTCCCAACGCAAAGATCATGAAAAGGCCAAGAGCAGGCAGCGGAAGGAATGCGCGGCAAACCAGCCCCACCGACCCCTTCCTTCGACAAATGTCTGTCCCACCTGTAACAGAATCTGTGGCTCTCGTATCGGACTGTTCAGCCATCAAAGAACTCACTTTGGGAGTGGAAGCAAGTCTTCCTCGATTCCGAGGGACTACCTGTGAATGAATGGCTCAAACCAGTTATTAGAAAGTGACTGAGATGAAATGATTAAAAACAAACATCTGTTAAAATGCAAACATGAACACTAGTGATCTAGATGACACACTAAAGAAAGACCTGCATTTATCATCATCATAGGCAGTCCCTCGGAGTCGAGGAAGACTTGCTTCCACTCCAAAAGCGAGTTCTCAGGTGACTGTACAGTCCAATACAGGAATTACAGTCTCTGTCACAGGTGGGACAGACAGTCATTGAAGGAAAGGGTGGGTGGGACTAGTTTGCCGCATGCTCCTTCCGCTGCCTGCGCTTGATTTCTGCATGCTCTCGGCGACGAGATTCGAGGTGCTCAGCGCCCTCCCGGATGCTCTTCCTCCACTTAGGGCGGTCTTTGGCCAGGGACTCCCAGGTGGGCAAAAATGGGCCAAATGACCTTCTTCACCTGTATTGATCTGTCGACCTTATAATGAAACATCCTTCAAAAACTCCAAAGACTTGAGCACAAAAATCTAAGCTGCAGTACTGAGGGAGTGCTGCGCTGTCAGAGGTGCCGTCTTTCAGATAAGATGTTAAACTGAGGCCTGGTCTGCTCTTTCAGGAGGATGTAAAAGATCTCATGGCCACTATTTTAAAGAAGAGCAGGGGAGTTATCCTCGGAGTCCTGGCCAATATTTAACCCTCAACCAACATCATTGAAACAGATTACCTGGTCATTATCACACTGTTGTATGTGGGAGCTTGCTGTGCACAAATTGGCTACCAGGTTTTCTACATTAGAACAGTGATACACTTCAAAATATACTAAGTGATTGTAAAGTGCTCGGAAACGTCCTGAGGTCGTGAAAGGCACTATTTAAATGCAAGTCCTTTTTCTTCATACAGATCTGCTTGAAATAGAGGTTCCTGGTTCCAAATCAGATGCTAATTAGATTACAGTATTTCACTCAAGAGCTCTCGGGCTAGAGAAGAACTTAGTGTGGGAGGGGGAGGTTCCAGTTGTCATGGTCCACTTCAGAATCAACGACATAGGTCGAACTAGGAATGAGGTTCTGTCAAAGAGTGGTGTGGGAGGAAGGGGTTTTAGTTCATGGGGAACTGGCACCAGTACTGGGGAAAGAGGGAGCTGATCCGTTGGGACGGGCTGGGACCAGTGTCCGGGCGAACTGAATAACTAGGGCAGTAGACAGGGCTTTAAACTAATGAAGGGGGTTGGGAGGATTCCGGAAAGAGTAAATTTAAAAGCAGCAAGAGAAATGTCAAGGCTCTCGAGCAGAGCAGAGTTTTGGGGAAAAATAAGCAGAGTGGGTCAGGAAGGGACAGAGAAAGTAACAAAGGTAATTCTCCTTGTTTTTATGGTTTACAGTCAGCTTCTAGTTTTGCCCCCCCACAGAGAGGGCTGGACCATAAGGGAGCAATTAACCATTACTCAGGGACATTGCCAGCTAAGCTATGCAGAAAACAAAGACTATTTGTTTTACTGTAAAAGTACACAACCTGACTTTTTTTTTCCACGCAATGATTTTTTTTTCAAGTTAAAGATATAAACACTGAAGAATGGCAGTTTTACAACATTCCGTAGGTCATATATAGCTTGAACATCGAGCAGATGTAAATAACATGGCTGCATATATAATTCAATCCAGTCGAATAAGTATTAGATTGGTTTCATCAAGGACTACTCATTGCTCAATATTAACTGCAGATACACAATGCCACATTAAAGATATGGTTTTATTACCAGTGACCATCAAGCCTTGTTCATTAATAGATTATAGACCAGTCACTTAGAGCTGCTATTTTTCCCATTTGGCTCCAGATGACACTGCCAAGCCAATGTCTCAACACTTACTGCGGTCCTGGCTGAACAGGCAGTGGCAAGTTTTCCAGTTCTGTGCTAGTAGTAGTAAGGTATGAGCTAGTTAAACTCCAACAGTACCACTAGGAACACTTGGGGTTTAACGGCCCTGGACTTCTGCCAAATTACACATAAGCTCTAAAGACCGTTCTAGGCTTGACTCCCTCTTGGATGAGCCCCCAGCTTCCCTCTGTGCCCCTCTCAGCATTCTCCAAAGGGCCCATCGAAGCACTTACTGCTGTCACCTTGCAAGCGACAACTGCAACCTCCTCACTTTTCCCACCCAGTGTACCTGCTGGAGCGGGCTAATCTTACCAACTTCCTTCCTGTGGTGTTCACCCCTCCCACGACTGATCCCCTTGGACACAGTCAGCATGTCAAGAATCTCCGACACTCTCCGCATCTCCCTCAAGAATCCCCATTCACTTGCAAACAAGGACCTTGCCGTCCATCATTATAGCGTGGATGATCGCATTGATGTCATGGTCTTGGATGAAACTTGACTCACGGGGCGAAGACACTTTGCCCCTTACTGAAGTCTGGCTATACTTTCCACCACCTGACCTGCCCAAACCGCTGTGGTGAAAAGCTGGTCCTTACTAGCAAATCTCTCCTTAGTATCTCTCCCATCTCTTATAGCACCTTCTCCTCCTTTGAGCACATCGTCTTCTTCTACCCCTCTCCTTCAAAATCAAATTCTCTACTGCCCACCCAAGCCCCAGCTCCACTCCGAGTTTCTCATTGAGATGTCCTTACTCTTACACTTAAGATGCTTTGAGACAACAATCTATATATAAAAAGGGACAAAGCTCACAAGCACACAAGAAACTGATACAATGCTTTTGAAACTGTAGGCCCTTCATACTACAGGCCAGATCTTGAGTGCTTCTCCCCCAAAAGTGCACTGCACTTGCACCACCAGTCTTCCTCTAAACCGCAGGCTGCATAATTCAAAGAGCGGCTGTGGCTAATTGACCACCATGCAGATACAAGATACACTTGTCAAGACAACATAAAGCATAAGAACGCATTAAACATCTAACACAATAAAATGAGTTACATCATGCTGTTACCAGAAAGGTCGGAGTCAAGGAAGGGGATATAAGGCTGGAGGAGATTGCAGAGGCAGCGTAGGGTAAAGCCATGGAGGTATTTATAGATGAGACGAGCGGGACTTAATGTGCGACAGGATACGTGCAGCAGAGATTTGGACGTTAATTTACGATGAGTAAAAGGATGGGTGGCCAGCAAGGTAAGTATTGAGTCTGGAAGTGATAAGGCACAGACAAAGGGTCGGAGCTGGGTAATGTTATGGAGGTAGAAAAATGCTGTCTTGATGATGGATGGAATGTGCTATTTAAAGCTCCGCTCATGCTTAAACATTCAACTACCTCCATCCTTAAACCCCTCATTCTGGGTAAACCTTCAACTACCTCCCTCTCTAAACCCCTACATCGCTCCACCTGAACAAATTTTCTCAAAATCTATCTTTTCAATCATGCTTTCAAATACATTCTCTAATTCTTGATCTGGTATCATTTTTTTTTTAATTCTCACCTCCCCCAATCTCCTCAGTAAAACGCTATGTTTTGTATTAAAATGACTATATAAATGCAACTTGCTCTGATTATTCTTCCAGCACTCAATTTCAAAACACTGAACCAGACCAATGACAAGTTTTCAAAAGCTCCTCAAACAATTTCAATTCCTTATCCTTTGTAGTGGTGACATAAGAACATAACAAGTAGGAGCAGAAGACCATTCATCCCCTCGAGCCTAGTCCGCCATTCAACAAGATCATGGCTGATCTTCTAATCCCCTCAGTATCCAAAAATCTAGCAATCTCAGTTTTGAATATACTCAATGACTGAGGATCCCTGGCCCTCTGAGGTAGAGAATTCCAAAGATTCACAACCCCTTGAGTGAAGAGATTTCTCATCATCTCAGTCTGAAATGGCCGATGCCTTATTCTGAAAATGTGACCCCGAGTTATAGACACGCCAGTCAGGAGAAATATCCTCCCAGCATCTAACCTGTCAAGCCTGTTCAGAATTTTACACGTTTCAATGGAGATCACCTCTCATTCTTTTAAACATTAGGGAATATAGGCCTGGTCTACTCAATCACTCCTCATTGGACAATCCCCCCCATCCCAGGAATCAGTCTAGTAAACCTTTGTTGCACTCCCTCTCAAGCAAGTATATGTTTCCTTAGGTAAGGAGTTCAAGAATGACAAAACGATGAAACCAAAATCAGTTGATTCTAAATCTTTGTACAACATTCCTGCTTGGGGAAGAGGAGGAGTGTTTGTTACAAATGGTCCCCAGACAAAGGCACCAAACCCTCAAGCATTAATAATATCTATATTACAAGGCACAAAGGTGAAATTCATCAGGCCACAGCTGCAACGATGCCTGAACAGCAATTTCCTGGCCTTTACTTGCGCTTGAGGCACTGACATTTACTGCTTAAGAATGACAGATTTAGATTGAACCTTCACTTATGTGCACACAAGGGATCTGAAGAAATATCTCCTGTAAATAAAATACCAGATGCCATTATACTGACAAACAGAAGCTCATCACGTTTCAGCTAAAGTTTAACACGCACTTACTAAATACCATCGTTTTACTAAATCTGTTACTTGAACCACGTGATCAGAGGAAGGTAGTTGAAGATCACAGGAGATAGTTGCCAGGAGAGAAAAAAAAAGAGACTTGCATTTTATATAGCACCTTTAATGACCACCGGATGTCTCAAAGTGCTTTACTGCCAGTGAAGTACTATTTGGAATATAGTCACTTTTGTAATGTGGGAAACGCGGCAGCCAATTTGCGCAGAGCAAACTCCCACAAACAGCAATGTGATAATGACCAGATAATCTGTTTTAGTGATGTTGGTTGAGGAATAAATATTGGCCAGAACACCGGAGATAACTCCCCTGCTCTTCTTCAAAATAGTGCCATGGGATCTTTTATGTCCATCTGAGAGAGCAGACAGGGCCTCGGTTTAACGTCTCATCTGAAAGACGGCACCTCCGACAGTGCAGCACTCCCTCAGCACTGCACTGGGAGTATCAGCCTAGATTTATGTGCTCAAGTTCCTGGAGTGGGACTTAAACCCAAAACCGACCAACTGCACCACAGCTGGTACACTCAACTTTCAACAGTTTTCTGGCTGTGCACTAACTACCTCTTCTAAAAATAGTTCATAGCTCTCATTTCTGAGAATTGGAGTCAGCGGCAAATTTCATCTGCACAGTTTTATGCAGAAAATATTGCCTTTTTCTGAACGATTGCTTGGGCAGAATGTATCTATGTGGCATGAAACCAATTTTCCTGCAGCAGGGACTGGATAGCAAGCAGGAGTCGAACCCAGAGGCTATCTGCCATGCCCTCCTTCATAGGCAGTCCTTCGGAATCGAGGAAGACTTGCTTCCACTCTTTTTTTAAAAAAAAGTCCTTAGGTGGCTGTACAGTCCAATACGAGAACCACAGTCCCCGTCACAGGTGGGACAGATAGTCGTTGAGGGAAGGGGTGGGTGGGACAGGTTTGTCGCACGCTTCTTCCGCTGTCTGTGCTTGATTTCTGCATGTTCTCGGCGACGAGACTCGAGGTGCTCGCCGCCCTCCCGGATGCACTTCCTCCACTTAGGGCGGTCTTTGGCCAGGGACTCCCAGGTGTCAGTGGGGATGTTGCACTCTCTCAGGAAGGCTTTCAGGATGTCCCTGTAATGTTTCCTCTGCCCTCCTTTGGCTCACGTTAAATGAACTCACGCACAGGCATTTTCCACTACTCCTCTAACATGCCATGCCCCAACTATCAGCTAACAGTGTAGGCTACCGCTCAAACCTGGGACTTTTTTTAATGTCTGTCCAGCGTGGTACTACACAAGCTAGTGACTCATTGAGCTGTAGAGTCGCCATTTTTCTCTCATCTTACGAAAGCTATCATATGCAGCGTTTCAAGGAAGCTGTGCAGATGGCAGAAGAGATGAATGGAAAGAACTAGTCCTTCCTCGCTGAAACTCCTCCCCAAATTCTGATCATGGAGAAATGCATGGTGCAGAAAAGGTCACACACATTGGTGGCAACAGCAGCAACAAATTCACTCAAACACATACTTAACCTAGCAGGTCTGTTTACTCTTTAAAACACCAGGGGGCCGAAAATGTCCCTTCCCTTAAGGTCTGTTACTGCCGGAAATCAGTGGCCACACTGCAGAGTGGAATGGCTGCTGATTTTTCTTGAAATGACCGCCATTTTGAAAATTACCCTCCAGTGGTATACTGGCAGTGACCCCCCTCCCCACCGCTGCCCCCACCGATCCATCCTAATATAAGAACATAAAAACAGAATAGGAAGAGGAGTAGTCCATATGGCCCCTCGAGCCTGCTCCGCCATTCAATAAGATCATGGCTGATCTGATCATGGACTCAGCTCCACTTCCCCGCCCGCTCCTCATATCCCCTTATCGTTTAAGAAACTGTCTATTTCTGTCTTAAATTTATTCAATGTCCCAGCTTCCACAGCTCGCTGAGGCAGAGAATTCCACAGATTTACAACCCTCAGAAGAAATTTCATCTCAACTCAGCTTTAAATGGGCGGCCCCTTATTCTAAGATCATGCCCTCTAGTTCTAGTCTCCCCCCATCAGTGGAAACATCCTCTCTGCATCCACCTTGTCAAGCCCCCTCATAATCTTATACGTTTCGATAAGATCACCTCTCATTCTTCTGAACTCCAATGAGTAGAGGCCTAACCTACTCAACCTTTCCTCATAAGTCAACCCCCTCATCTCCAGAATCAACCGAGTGAACCTTCTCTGAACTGCCTTCAAAGCAAGTATATCCTTTCGTAAATATCCTAAGTGCTTCATCTAAGCAAGCGGCGCCAATGTTCCCCCACAAAACGCAAAATTTTGCCGAGGAAAGTAAGATGGCGGCCGCGGCAGTGTTCCCTCCCCTTTAATGGTTGCTCCAACACCTTTTTCTGTTGGTGCACTGGGCTTGCAGTGCGTTCGAAGTGGAGGTGTAGCCACCATTAAAGGGGAGGGAACACTGCCGCGGCCGCCATCTTACTTTTTTTTTGTCGGTCGACTGCCAGGTTGGGCCGACATTTATGCTCCTGGGTTCGGCCAGGCCACCAACAGGCAGTCAATCACCCGCTCTTGGGTGCCAGGCTGGCCTGGCCAAAACCCTCCCTCGTGGCCCAGTGGACCGAACTAAAAGAATCGCAGAGCTCGCAGTGTACTCTCCCCTTTAAGTGAAGGGGAGAGACGCGGTGACGTGCCAGCGTGATGACTGACTGCTGCAGACAGTCTGCCCTGCCCTCCACTTTCGCCCCTCTAGTGTGCGCAATTCCACTCTCCACCGCAATTCGGCTTCCATTATGGTCGACTTCCAGGCTTCTCGAAAAAAAAAAGCCAAAGAATGGAATTTCATGCAAGAGGCCACCATGGCGGTGAAAATAGCTCAAACACGGTAGGTGCACCACATTTCTGGTGGGAGGCAATTTTGCCCCAGGTGTATTGTTTGGAGAGCAATGATTACTGGAGTTCTTCATGCAAGGTTTTATACAACAACAACTTGTATTTATATAGCACCGTTACCGTAGTGAAACATCCCACGGCGCTTCACAGGAGTATGAGATTTTTTTTCATTAATTCATTGACACCGAGCCACATAAGGAGAAATTAAGGCAGGTGACTTGGTCAAAGAGGTAGGTTTTAAGGAGCATCTTAAAAGGAGGAAAGAGAGGTAGAGTGGTGGAGACGTTTAAGCAGGGAATTCCAGAGCTTAGGGCCTAGCCAACAGAAGACACGGCCACCAATGGTTGAGCGATTATAATCATTATAATCTGCTCAAGAGGGCAGAATTAGAGGAGTTCAGACATCTCAGGGAGGGGGGGGAAGGGGTCGTGGAGTTGGAGGAGATTACAGAGATAGGGAGGGGCGAGGCCATGGAGGGAATTTGAAAACAAGGATGAGAATTTTGAAATCAAGGCATTGCTTAACCAGGAGCCAATTTAGGTCAGTGAGCACACAGGTGATGGGTGAACGGGACTTAGTGCGAGTTAGGACACAGGTAGGCGAGTTTTGGATCACCTCTAGTTTACGTAGGGTAGAATGTGGGAAGCCAGCCAGAAGTGCGTTGAAAGCAGGAAGGGGGTACTGAGGGAATGATCAGCCATGATCTTATTGAATGGTGGTGCAGGCTCGAAGGGCCAAATGGCCTACTCCTGCAACTATTTTCAACTATTTTCTATGAATGGTCAAGTCTAGAGGTGACAATGGCAGGGATGAGGGCTTCAGCAGTAGATGAGCTATACACAGGATGTCCATGGACGAATTAAAACTGCTGCAAGAAGAAATGATTGTTTCAGCACGTGGATTGAATTAATAGTTTCAAAAAGGTTACTGAGTGCAACACCAATGGGCAATAACACTGAGCGGCAGGACAGAGGGTCAATTCCAACACCCCTCCCACCACCAGCAACTTGAGTCCCCCAGCTAAAGAGAGAGGGAAAGCCTGAGCAGGAGGCACAGTCGGGACACTTCCTGGCACACACTGGAATGGAATCAAATTTTACTTAAAGGAGAATCAGACCAAGAGACAAAACAAAGGCAGAGATTTAAAAATTGCTTGGGCGAGGGTGGAGAGGGCGAGTGTTGCATCACAGAAATATCAACCCTCAAAAGTAACAACAAACTATTACCAAAAGAAACAATAAAAATAGCTCACATTTTTGATTATTCCCAATTTAATCTTAAATAATAACACATTTTGTAATGGAATACATTAGTAGAGTTTTGATTTGCTTAAAAGCTGCCTCAGGCTGATCGGCTCTTTGCCTCATTTTACAATTATGCACAAGGACAAGTGAACAACAGTTTGATATTTACTTTAAGCACAGAGTGTCGATAAGGAGTTCAATTGTGTAAGGAAAGGCAGTGGGAGGAGTCAATAACTGAAAGGAAATGCAACGACAACTGTGCACCGAGGAAATTTCAATAAAGACAACCTGAAGATTTAAAGACTTGCATTCACACAGCGCCTTTCACAACCTTCACATGTCCCAAAGCACTTTTTGAAGTGCAGTCACTGTTGTAATGTAGGAAACACGGTGGACAGATTCTGCACAGCAAGCTCCCACAAGCAGCAATGAGATAATGACCAGATCATCTGCTTTGGTGACACTGATTGAGGGATAAATATTGGCCAGGACACCAGGGATAACTCCTCTGCTTGTCTTCGAAATAGTGCCATGGGATCTTTTATGTCTACCCGAGAGAAGACAGGAAGGACCCTGTTTAAATTGTCATCCGAAAGACAGCACATCCGACAGTTGGTCCGTGAAGCAGTGTTAGTGAAAAATCACGAATGTGCAAATGGTAGATTGTGGTAGTTTGAAATTAGACTAGAGTGGGTGGAAAAATACCAAATCTTAATTAAGCAAGTCCTGGCTTGGCAATTCAACCACGTGATTTTTTTTAGTTGCACAATGAAGCCACGCTTCAACAGTTCAGTTCAGTGTAGATTTTGCCTTGAAGATGCACATTTGCTCTGCAGAGTATTTGAACTGAAACCACAACCAGTGCCCAGCTGGAGAAACTGAGGTGCCACACTTAAATATATTCTAACACAAGAGAAAAAGCAAAAAGTAAAGACGGCAAACCTATTCCCTCGACTTAAAATTTAAATTAAATGCAATGTGTTCTGCTAATTCAGAGTTTCGGCCATTTCAGTTTACGCTTCTCTGCAAATGCAATTTAATTTACTTGAAAACTTGTGAAGAATGCTCAACATAAACAGTACAATGTCCAAGAGCAACATCATTACTTTCACTGCTGTACTTAAATCTCCCTTGATAAGAATCCAGTGTTTTTGAGCCATAAATATTCCACTAGAAATTCTAAAAATATGTAGAAGTTTATTTTTGAAAATATTCACGCAACATTACCAGTTAGTTAAATACTTGTACCATTTGCTGGAGTTATTTGCCAATAAAAACTTTTGTGGAGTTATATGTTAGCAGTACTGACACACAATTCTGTGTTGGTTTCATGTAAAACTGCACTTGAACTCCCTGAAGATGCAGCATTCACTGTTGATTCTACAAAGGTTTATTGTGTGTGTGGCACCTACTGAAGCGAAATTCAGACATATTTTAATTGGAGGGAGATCGCTCACTCCATTTTGGCACGAAAAGTTCATGGTCTCAAAAGTTTAACAAGGAAGTTTTAGAAGGGGGAAAAAAAAACTCAGAAGAAGTGTTAACAAGGAGGGACAAAACCCTTGTTTAGGTTGGACTGGACAGTCATTTCACAGATGAGATGGCCTAAATGGTTCCTTTACCTCCCTGCTCCCCCTCCCCACCATGTATTGCTGCAGAAAAGTAAATCAAGTTTTAATCCCAATTGTGCATTAACCTGAATTTAGTCAGGGCTAGTAACTACCAACTGTAAATAATCAGAGCAGCATACGGACATAATATATGATGGAACTTTTGAAAATTCAATTGCTCTATAAAAACAGAACTCAACTTTCTTTTATTCAAAGCAGCTAAAAACACAAAGTGACTGCAAACAACCAGTAATGCGGAGGTTTATTTCTATTGTAAACCTAAGCAACCACTTGCATACCCGTTTAAATACAGTTATCACTGGTTGTTAAAAGTTAAGACATAGAGTTCTCACCAGATTCAAGCAGTAAGCCAAGGACTATTCTGACCTCACTATGCTTTGGAAACAGACACTACAGAAAGAAAGACTTGCATTTATATAGCACCTTTCACATCCCAAAGCACTTTACCGCCAATGAAGTACTCTTGAAGTGTAGTAACTGTTGTAATGTAGGACAAGCAGCAACTAATTTGCGCACAGCAAGTTCCTACAAACAGCAATGTGATAATGACCAGATAATCTGTTCTTTTTTAGTGAGGTTGATTGAGGGATAAATATTAGCCAGGACACCGGGGATAATTTTTAGAGCCATGGGAATTTTTACGTCCACATGAAAGAGTAGACAGGTCCTCGGTTTAACATTTTATCTGTAAGAATGCATCTCCAACAAGTAGTACTCAAGTCCCTGAAGTGAGACTTGAACCCACAACCTTCTGACTCAGACGAGAGTGCTACCAACTGAGCCACGACTAACACAGCATTTATAGCAGGAGTTTGTTATTTTTTTCTCCCCTCCTGAAATCCTGGGGTGCAAAATTCATCCTCAATTTCCCCAAAGTGCCTATTAATCAAGTGTGAGCTCAACAGCAGGCTATGCAAATACATGGGACACCACAATGAAGTCTACTTTCAGCCTGATGCAGAGCATGCACGTACACACGCTTTCACATATACCATCATCATAGGCGGTCCCTTGAACGAGGATGACTTGCTTCCACGAGAGTTCACAAATGTTTCAATGAAGGACCCGATGTTCCAGTCCTGAACTCCAGTTGAGGGGGTGAAAGATGCCAGAGAGTGATTTTTTTAATGTGTGGTGACCGTTGCACACCAGCCACCACACGGGCTTGACAGAGCTAGGCCTTTATCCAGTGGCAAGGATTAACCAGGATGACTGGAGACCTGCTCTGCTGCATATCTCAGTGTGGGCAGGTCCGTGGTGTCCCTGGGCCCTGGGCTCCTCTGGGCCCCACACCCTCCTTCGCCGCACCTCCGCTACGATGTTCCAGGGCCCAGCGCTCCAGCCCTGTTTATAGCCCCGACCTGCGGTGGTGTTCTGACACAGGTCGGGGCGACCCACGATATGTCAAGGGGAACAGGTTAAAGATTGGGAGCAATAACGCTGGCCTATTTCCCCTTCTCTAACCATGGGCACTGAGGCTAACTGCAGCATTCCTACCACCACTCCAGCTGATATCAACATAGTCCAGGCAAGCAGTACTGGTATGAATGAAATCTAAACAGATAAAGCTGAAAATACTCTGGCAGCATGTGTGGAGAGAGAAAAACAGAGCTAACGTTACAGGTGTAACAGGTTTTAAGCAAGTATAGAGGCAGGAGAAGTGGGGGAGTGAGTGGAGGAACAAATTAAAGAGAAGGTCTGTGATAGGGTGGAAGGCAGGAGAGATTAAATGACAAAAGTGATGATGGTGCGAGGCAAAAGGAGATGGTAATGGGACAAGTAAACCAACAAAAGACGGGTCTAGAGGAGCCGTAAATGGCAATAGCAGATTCATTACCAGCACCCACTGTCCATAAAATGGGAGCAGGTTATGATCTGAAATTGTAGAACTCAATGTCGAATCCAGAAGGTTTGTAAGTGCCCTGGTATAAATGATCGAACGTCCACAGTTCCAATGCACACCTTAACCCGTGCGTCACAATGCACAACTCTGGTAAACTGTGATGATTCGAAGATCTACTCCAAGGATGCATTGTACATCACGAGTTAAGCAGAATGATTCCCAAGCCCTTTCTTTGTGTTAGTGAGCACAATGCAATGCAACATTGGGACACGAGACAGGCTCCAGGAAGAGTACCAGCAGAGCACAAAGCAATCGGGGAAAGCACCACTATCCCAGGACCCCAACAGCAATAAAAGTGTCTGAAGTCACTCGGTGGGAAAGGATCAAGGAACCTACAGGAGACTCAGATACTTTGGATTGTTTGAAATCTGGTTTTAGAAAGAGTTGGACAAACTTGTACATTCCGGTAGACATGGTTAGGTACCAGAGCACTCATCCATTAAATCTCTCATTATAATATAATCGTTTAGATTATGAATGCCAACTAGCAGCATCACTACTGCATTCCATGCATATCAGAGTATCAGACACCCGAGAAACTGTCCTTCCAAGTTTCAAAATTATAGGCGTGTCATTATTATTTTTTTTAAATAAGGCAAATTACTGAATTATCTTTATTTATGGCTTCATTATGCAACATAGCTAGATGAGGTGTATAAATGTGTCTCCTTCAAACAAATAGATGGAAAAGAATCAGAAATAAATATACATATTAGTGTTCCAATATCTATTCTTATGAACTATACTAAGTTGTGTAACTATCGTGTGTCACAATTGTCCTTAAATTTTAAAAAAGGTAAAAACAGCAAAATGCTGGAAATGCAGAGGTCTGAGTAATAACAATAAATATAGGAATTGATGAAGAGAATGTATCCAAATCATAAAACACCATTAATTCAGGGAGGGGAGGATGAGAGGACAGGAGGGAGAAAGGGGGGAGAGAGAGAGAGAGAGAGAAAGAGAGAGAGAGAGAGAAAGGGGGGAGAGAGAGAGAGAGAGAGAGAAAGGGGGGAGAGAGAGAGAGAAAGGGGAGAGAGAGAGAGAGAAAGGGGAGAGAGAGAGAGAGAGAGAGAGAGAGAGAAGGGAGAGAGAGAGAGAGAGAGAGAGAGAGAGAGAGAGAGAGAGAGAAAGGGGGAGGGAGGAGAGAGAGAGAGAGAGAAAGAGGGGAGAGAGAGAGAAAGAGGGAGAGAGAGAGAGAGAGAAGGGGAGAGAGAGAGAGAGAGAAAGGGGAGAGAGAGAGAGAGAGAGAAAGAGGGGAGAGAGAGAGAGAGAAAGAGGGGAGAGAGAGAGAGAGAAAGGGGAGAGAGAGAGAGAGAAAGGGGAGAGAGAGAGAGAGAAGAGAGAGAGAAAGGGGGTGAGAGAGAGAGAGAAAGTGAGAGAGGAGAGAGAGAGAGAAGAGGGGGGGGGAGAGAGAGAGTGAGAAAGGGGGA